>NC_133139.1:25000-27500 GCF_048418815.1 Hemitrygon akajei | reverse complement strand
GCACAGGATGGCATATACTACATTCTTTTGTTCACAAGTTATCCTCTGCTCTATCTCGGCCCACTTTCCTGTGGCTCTGTTGTGTATGCTTTTTGAAATTCTCAGGTATATGCATGCCCTGCAGTTTCCCACCTCACAGTTTGGCGCTGCTCGTACTTTGGTACTGACTAGTATGTCTTTCAGATTCCTACCCCTTTTGAAGGCTGAGACAATGGTGTATTGTCCCAGTGTCCCCACTTCCGTTTTCAGTTGCTCAAAGCGTGTTTTGACCATCCTGTGAATATTCACTGCCATCCCACTGTATCCCGTTATCAAGGGTAGTTTCGGTGTTGTGATGTTCTGTGGTCGGGGATTTGTGATACTTTTCAGAAAGTCAGATTTAATGTGCCTAAGTCTCCTTCTGCTGTAGCCCCTGTGTCTAAGAGCAGAGAAGAGGATGGTTGTGGCCTGGTGGAAGTCCTCCGGCCTAGTGCAAATGCGGTGAAAGCGGGTCAGCTGTCCCTTGACAATGCCTCTGAAGGTGTGTTTGGGATGGTGACTCCCTGTGTGTAGGAGGGTGTGTGTGTCTGTGGTTTTAAAGAATACCTTGGTAGCTAGTTTTCGGTTGCCACTTTCTGGTGCTAGTTTAAACACTGTGGTGTCCAGGAAGTCAATCTTCTCCTTATCTGTTATAGCTTTAACCTTAATGGATGGGTGATGAGTGTTTAGGATTTGAATAAATTCCTCTAATTCCCCCTCTGAGTGTGTCCACACTCCCCAGATGTCATCCAGGTATCTATAGAGACACATGGGTTTTTTAGGGCACTCTGGATAGACTGTTTCCTCCCACCCAGCCATGTATATATTGGCATAGGCTGGAGCAAACTTCTTTCCCATTGCTGTGCCCTTGACTTGTAGGTAGAATTTACCATCGAATTCAAAGTCATTTTTAGTCAGGCTGAGGTGAAGGAGTTCTAGCAAGGCCTCGTCCGGTCTCCCTAGCTGAGGGTTCCTCCGTAGGATGTCCCTCACTGCCTCTATACCCCTGTCCGTTTCAATATTGGTGTACAGGCTTTCGATGTCCATGGTGAAGAGTATGGCCCCAGGGGGCACTGACATGGAATTGACTATCCGGACAAAGTGATACGTGTCCTTGATGTAGCTGGGGTGTTTCTGTGAGAGTGGATTAAGGCAGGCATCAATGAACTCCGCTATCCCGTATGACTCACTGCTGCAGTCTGACACGATGGGCCTACCGGGTGGAATTTCCCCCGGAACAGTCCACGAGTCTGGGTTCTTGTGTATTTTGGGAAGGATATAAAACTTTCTCGCCCGTGGCTGCATCCCAGTCAGGTACTCTACTTGCTTCCCTTTGAGGTACCCAGTCCTTTCCAGTTTTTGCAAAATGTTCCCAATTTCTGTGTGTGTTTCCCAATATATGGGTTCCTTTAGTTTCGTGTAGTGCTCTGTGTTGTTTAATTGTCTGTGTGCTTCAAATAGGTATTGTTGTTTGTCCATGATAACTATGCTGCTCCCTTTATCCGCTGGTTTGATAACAATGTCCATGTTTTCCCTCAGTTCTGTCAGGGCTGCTCTCTCCTTCCTGGTTAGATTGGGCTTATCCTGTACTTCCCTCTCCCTCTCTATTATCTCACCCAGTGTGCTCTTAAATTCTAAAATAGCTTCGGACCTGTACCTTCTCTTGGGCATCCAGTTCGAGGGAGGGGTGAAAGGGGTCTTTCTACGTTCTGACTCACCGAAATAGTCAACGAGTACCAGTCTCCTATAGAACTTGTTCATGTCCCTCTCAATCTGCTCCTTATGGAGCTTTGCAGTCGGTACAAAAGTCAGGCCCCTGTTCAGAACCTTTTGCTGGGTTTCTGTAGGGGTGAATGTACGGGAGAGGTTCACGATGGTCTCTCCCAGTCGTGGACCCTGCCTCTCTTGGCTTTGTCCCCACTCTAGTTTAAAGCCTGCATCCACCTCTTGACCATTGTCTGGGCTGTGTTCTCTGTCCAATGGATATGGTCTGTGTCTACCTTAAACTGTCTCGCCGGGATTGCAGGGATATGATTCTTAGTTCTAATAACCTTGTTTAGTTGGCCCAGGGTTGCTTGTTCTGCCTCTGTCAAGCTGTGGCTAAAGTTTAATTCCGGCACCCAGATACTGGCATGGGGAAATTTAATGCTGGCCATCCTCAGTAGTTGTTGAAGCTGTTTAGCAGCTGTTGTTAGTTTATGGGACCTGTTGTTTATTCCGAAAGAAAGGATGACCTTCTTAATTTCTGGCTGTGGCTCTAACTTGTCAAGGACAGCAGTGGCATGGATGAATTTGGCCCCCGGAAAGCTGTCCAATTGAATATCCTTATTAGGGCATCTTTTGATCCTGGAAATGTTAGAGTCCCCTATAAACAGTATAGGTTTAAGGGGCCTCAGTTCCCAATTTAAATTTTTCTGTTTAGAGTTAGGATGCCTAGTTATTCGACAACCTTGGCTGTTGCAACGGAGGCGTACCTGTCCCC
>NC_133139.1:12500-17500 GCF_048418815.1 Hemitrygon akajei | reverse complement strand
CGGTCTCCCGGGGAGGTCTCTGAAAAATGCTATCCGGTTAAAACATCCCTAGCCCGGGACTCCATCTCCACTTTTATTGTGTCCTAAAACCTGTCTGACCACTCCAACTGCAGACCCTATCTGTTGCTAGGATACCAAGCAGCCTTACCTATTCAACTCTTAAAGGTACACTGTCCATTTGGGTTTAAATATCTAAGCCTTCTCATTGGCCTCCAGTGGCCTGGAGAATGAAGAGCGTGTCACTGTAAGGTTAGGTTGAGATTATGCGGGCAGTGGGCAAAAAAGCCCCCTCGTGTTTTTTGATCTCGCCACTTGAGATTCAATTTCACGTGACCCTGCCACTTTGAACTGGCCCACGCCTTCATTAACCAGGTCCACCACTTGCCTTTATTGAAACTTGCCCCTCTTAACACAGAATATCCAATTTATGGGAATTTACTAAGTTAGGGTGAAATTATGCGGGCAGTGGGCAATTCAGCCCTCTTGTGCTTTCTGATCTTGCCACTTGAGATTCAGTTTCACACGAACCTGCCACTTCAAAATGACCGACGCCTTCACTAACCAAGTCCAACACTCATCCCTGTTGAAATTTACCCCTCTCGACCCGGAGCACTAAGTCTATGGGGATTGAACAAGGGTCAATCAGGGTGTGCTTTGGGTTTGTGGGGCTAAAACCAGAGTTAATCGGGAAGTGCCTAAAATTTATGGGGATGTGCACCCCATCTGGATTAGGTTTAAATTTTAAACCACACAGGCAGTGGGCAATTCAGCCCTCTTGTGCTTTCTGATCTCGCCACCAGAGATTCAGTTTCACACGATCCTGCCACTTTAAACTGGCCCGCGCCTTTACCAACCAGGCCCAACACTTATCCCTGTTGATCAGTCAGGGTGTGCTTTAGGTTTGTACGGCTGAAGCCAGAGTTCCTAGGGTTTATGAGGGTGTATGCCCCTTTTGGACCTTAGGATTAGGTTTAAATTTTAGGCTAGTGGATATATTTAAACTGGCCGACGCCTTCACCAATCAGACCCAACACTTATTCCTGTTGAAATTACCCCTCTTGACACGGGACACTGTCTATGGGAGTTTAGCAAGGGTCAATCAGGATGTGCTTTGGGTTTGTGGGGCTAAAGCCAGGGTTAATCGGGGAGTGAATAGGGTTTGTGGGGGTGTGTACCCCATCTAAACTTTAGTAGGGTTTGTGGGGGTGTGTACCCCATCTAAACTTTAACAGGGTTTGTGGGGGTGTGTATCCCATCTAAACTTTAGTAGGGTTTGTGGGGGTGTATACCCCATCTAAACTTTAAGATTAGGTTTAAGTTTTAAGCTAGTGAATATATATGTTTGACTAGGAGATATTAGAATACAGAATTTTAAATGACAGTATATGAACTGCTATGGCGAATGAGCTAGTATAATAAAGCCAGGTTAATCTGGACCATGCCTTTCATTATCAAGGTCCGACACCACTTGGTTCAACGAACCGGGTGTGCACTGGGACACATCATCAGTAATGTAACCTCGGATCATCAGGTGTTTCGGGCCTTTAATCACTAGACACCCTACTCGAGGTGGCCCAACAGTGTCAGGCTCAGACACTGCCTGTATTCCTCCCAGGGACCAATAATGAGAGGCATGTAATTCTAAGGGTAATGATATTTTTTTAAAAAAATCACTACCTGGCATCCATATGCCAAGGGTTACATGGAAAATAAAACAATAATATTCTTACCACTAGTTTTGTGTCTTGGGTCAACCATTTTAACTCCAACAAACTGCCTCCAACAACGCTTGACTCCCGCCTGGGAGACCAAATCCACTTACTCCCATCACTCCGGTCTCCCGGGGAGGTCTCTGAAAAATGCTATCCGGTTAAAACATCCCTAGCCCGGGACTCCATCTCCACTTTTATTGTGTCCTAAAACCTGTCTGACCACTCCAACTGCAGACCCTATCTGTTGCTAGGATACCAAGCAGCCTTACCTATTCAACTCTTAAAGGTACACTGTCCATTTGGGTTTAAATATCTAAGCCTTCTCATTGGCCTCCAGTGGCCTGGAGAATGAAGAGCGTGTCACTGTAAGGTTAGGTTGAGATTATGCGGGCAGTGGGCAAAAAAGCCCCCTCGTGTTTTTTGATCTCGCCACTTGAGATTCAATTTCACGTGACCCTGCCACTTTGAACTGGCCCACGCCTTCATTAACCAGGTCCACCACTTGCCTTTATTGAAACTTGCCCCTCTTAACACAGAATATCCAATTTATGGGAATTTACTAAGTTAGGGTGAAATTATGCGGGCAGTGGGCAATTCAGCCCTCTTGTGCTTTCTGATCTTGCCACTTGAGATTCAGTTTCACACGAACCTGCCACTTCAAAATGACCGACGCCTTCACTAACCAAGTCCAACACTCATCCCTGTTGAAATTTACCCCTCTCGACCCGGAGCACTAAGTCTATGGGGATTGAACAAGGGTCAATCAGGGTGTGCTTTGGGTTTGTGGGGCTAAAACCAGAGTTAATCGGGAAGTGCCTAAAATTTATGGGGATGTGCACCCCATCTGGATTAGGTTTAAATTTTAAACCACACAGGCAGTGGGCAATTCAGCCCTCTTGTGCTTTCTGATCTCGCCACCAGAGATTCAGTTTCACACGATCCTGCCACTTTAAACTGGCCCGCGCCTTTACCAACCAGGCCCAACACTTATCCCTGTTGATCAGTCAGGGTGTGCTTTAGGTTTGTACGGCTGAAGCCAGAGTTCCTAGGGTTTATGAGGGTGTATGCCCCTTTTGGACCTTAGGATTAGGTTTAAATTTTAGGCTAGTGGATATATTTAAACTGGCCGACGCCTTCACCAATCAGACCCAACACTTATTCCTGTTGAAATTACCCCTCTTGACACGGGACACTGTCTATGGGAGTTTAGCAAGGGTCAATCAGGATGTGCTTTGGGTTTGTGGGGCTAAAGCCAGGGTTAATCGGGGAGTGAATAGGGTTTGTGGGGGTGTGTACCCCATCTAAACTTTAGTAGGGTTTGTGGGGGTGTGTACCCCATCTAAACTTTAACAGGGTTTGTGGGGGTGTGTACCCCATCTAAACTTTAGTAGGGTTTGTGGGGGTGTATACCCCATCTAAACTTTAAGATTAGGTTTAAGTTTTAAGCTAGTGAATATATATGTTTGACTAGGAGATATTAGAATACAGAATTTTAAATGACAGTATATGAACTGCTATGGCGAATGAGCTAGTATAATAAAGCCAGGTTAATCTGGACCATGCCTTTCATTATCAAGGTCCGACACCACTTGGTTCAACGAACCGGGTGTGCACTGGGACACATCATCAGTAATGTAACCTCGGATCATCAGGTGTTTCGGGCCTTTAATCACTAGACACCCTACTCGAGGTGGCCCAACAGTGTCAGGCTCAGACACTGCCTGTATTCCTCCCAGGGACCAATAATGAGAGGCATGTAATTCTAAGGGTAATGATATTTTTTTAAAAAAATCACTACCTGGCATCCATATGCCAAGGGTTACATGGAAAATAAAACAATAATATTCTTACCACTAGTTTTGTGTCTTGGGTCAACCATTTTAACTCCAACAAACTGCCTCCAACAACGCTTGACTCCCGCCTGGGAGACCAAATCCACTTACTCCCATCACTCCGGTCTCCCGGGGAGGTCTCTGAAAAATGCTATCCGGTTAAAACATCCCTAGCCCGGGACTCCATCTCCACTTTTATTGTGTCCTAAAACCTGTCTGACCACTCCAACTGCAGACCCTATCTGTTGCTAGGATACCAAGCAGCCTTACCTATTCAACTCTTAAAGGTACACTGTCCATTTGGGTTTAAATATCTAAGCCTTCTCATTGGCCTCCAGTGGCCTGGAGAATGAAGAGCGTGTCACTGTAAGGTTAGGTTGAGATTATGCGGGCAGTGGGCAAAAAAGCCCCCTCGTGTTTTTTGATCTCGCCACTTGAGATTCAATTTCACGTGACCCTGCCACTTTGAACTGGCCCACGCCTTCATTAACCAGGTCCACCACTTGCCTTTATTGAAACTTGCCCCTCTTAACACAGAATATCCAATTTATGGGAATTTACTAAGTTAGGGTGAAATTATGCGGGCAGTGGGCAATTCAGCCCTCTTGTGCTTTCTGATCTTGCCACTTGAGATTCAGTTTCACACGAACCTGCCACTTCAAAATGACCGACGCCTTCACTAACCAAGTCCAACACTCATCCCTGTTGAAATTTACCCCTCTCGACCCGGAGCACTAAGTCTATGGGGATTGAACAAGGGTCAATCAGGGTGTGCTTTGGGTTTGTGGGGCTAAAACCAGAGTTAATCGGGAAGTGCCTAAAATTTATGGGGATGTGCACCCCATCTGGATTAGGTTTAAATTTTAAACCACACAGGCAGTGGGCAATTCAGCCCTCTTGTGCTTTCTGATCTCGCCACCAGAGATTCAGTTTCACACGATCCTGCCACTTTAAACTGGCCCGCGCCTTTACCAACCAGGCCCAACACTTATCCCTGTTGATCAGTCAGGGTGTGCTTTAGGTTTGTACGGCTGAAGCCAGAGTTCCTAGGGTTTATGAGGGTGTATGCCCCTTTTGGACCTTAGGATTAGGTTTAAATTTTAGGCTAGTGGATATATTTAAACTGGCCGACGCCTTCACCAATCAGACCCAACACTTATTCCTGTTGAAATTACCCCTCTTGACACGGGACACTGTCTATGGGAGTTTAGCAAGGGTCAATCAGGATGTGCTTTGGGTTTGTGGGGCTAAAGCCAGGGTTAATCGGGGAGTGAATAGGGTTTGTGGGGGTGTGTACCCCATCTAAACTTTAGTAGGGTTTGTGGGGGTGTGTACCCCATCTAAACTTTAACAGGGTTTGTGGGGGTGTGTACCCCATCTAAACTTTAGTAGGGTTTGTGGGGGTGTATACCCCATCTAAACTTTAAGATTAGGTTTAAGTTTTAAGCTAGTGAAT
>NC_133139.1:5000-7500 GCF_048418815.1 Hemitrygon akajei | reverse complement strand
GGTTAGGGTTAGGGTTAGGGTTAGGGTTAGGGTTAGGGTTAGGGTTAGGGTTAGGGTTAGGGTTAGGGTTAGGGTTAGGGTTAGGGTTAGGGTTAGGGTTAGGGTTAGGGTTAGGGTTAGGGTTAGGGTTAGGGTTAGGGTTAGGGTTAGGGTTAGGGTTAGGGTTAGGGTTAGGGTTAGGGTTAGGGTTAGGGTTAGGGTTAGGGTTAGGGTTAGGGTTAGGGTTAGGGTTAGGGTTAGGGTTAGGGTTAGGGTTAGGGTTAGGGTTAGGGTTAGGGTTAGGGTTAGGGTTAGGGTTAGGGTTAGG
Source organism: Hemitrygon akajei (assembly GCF_048418815.1). Lineage (NCBI taxonomy): Eukaryota > Metazoa > Chordata > Chondrichthyes > Myliobatiformes > Dasyatidae > Hemitrygon > Hemitrygon akajei. The sequence continues at coordinate 7,193 of NC_133139.1, read as the reverse complement.
GTAGGGTTAGGGTTAGGGTTAGGGTTAGGGTTAGGGTTAGGGTTAGGGTTAGGGTTAGGGTTAGGGTTAGGGTTAGGGTTAGGGTTAGGGCCCGCATTAGGGTTAGGGTTAGGGTTAGGGTTAGGGTCCGCATTAGGGTTAGGGTTAGGGTTAGGGTTAGGGTTAGGGTTAGGGTTAGGGTTAGGGTTAGGGTTAGGGTTAGGGTTAGGGTTAGGGCCCCCGCATTAGGGTTAGGGTTAGGGTTAGGGTTAGGGTTAGGGTTAGGGTTAGGGTTAGGGTTAGGGTTAGGGTTAGGGTTAGGGTTAGGGTTAGGGTTAGGGTTAGGGTTAGGGTTAGGGTTAGGGTTAGGGTTAGGGTTAGGGTTAGGGTTAGGGTTAGGGTTAGGGTTAGGGTTAGGGTTAGGGTTAGGGTTAGGGTTAGGGTTAGGGTTAGGGTTAGGGTTAGGGTTAGGGTTAGGGTTAGGGTTAGGGTTAGGGTTAGGGTTAGGGTTAGGGTTAGGGTTAGGGTTAGGGTTAGGGTTAGGGTTAGGGTTAGGGTTAGGGTTAGGGTTAGGGTTAGGGTTAGGGTTAGGGTTAGGGTTAGGGTTAGGGTTAGGGTTAGGGTTAGGGTTAGGGTTAGGGTTAGGGTTAGGGTTAGGGTTAGGGTTAGGGTTAGGGTTAGGGTTAGGGTTAGGGTTAGGGTTAGGGTTAGGGTTAGGGTTAGGGTTAGGGTTAGGGTTAGGGTTAGGGTTAGGGTTAGGGTTAGGGTTAGGGTTAGGGTTAGGGTTAGGGTTAGGGTTAGGGTTAGGGTTAGGGTTAGGGTTAGGGTTAGGGTTAGGGTTAGGGTTAGGGTTAGGGTTAGGGTTAGGGTTAGGGTTAGGGTTAGGGTTAGGGTTAGGGTTAGGGTTAGGGTTAGGGTTAGGGTTAGGGTTAGGGTTAGGGTTAGGGTTAGGGTTAGGGTTAGGGTTAGGGTTAGGGTTAGGGTTAGGGTTAGGGTTAGGGTTAGGGTTAGGGTTAGGGTTAGGGTTAGGGTTAGGGTTAGGGTTAGGGTTAGGGTTAGGGTTAGGGTTAGGGTTAGGGTTAGGGTTAGGGTTAGGGTTAGGGTTAGGGTTAGGGTTAGGGTTAGGGTTAGGGTTAGGGTTAGGGTTAGGGTTAGGGTTAGGGTTAGGGTTAGGGTTAGGGTTAGGGTTAGGGTTAGGGTTAGGGTTAGGGTTAGGGTTAGGGTTAGGGTTAGGGTTAGGGTTAGGGTTAGGGTTAGGGTTAGGGTTAGGGTTAGGGTTAGGGTTAGGGTTAGGGTTAGGGTTAGGGTTAGGGTTAGGGTTAGGGTTAGGGTTAGGGTTAGGGTTAGGGTTAGGGTTAGGGTTAGGGTTAGGGTTAGGGTTAGGGTTAGGGTTAGGGTTAGGGTTAGGGTTAGGGTTAGGGTTAGGGTTAGGGTTAGGGTTAGGGTTAGGGTTAGGGTTAGGGTTAGGGTTAGGGTTAGGGTTAGGGTTAGGGTTAGGGTTAGGGTTAGGGTTAGGGTTAGGGTTAGGGTTAGGGTTAGGGTTAGGGTTAGGGTTAGGGTTAGGGTTAGGGTTAGGGTTAGGGTTAGGGTTAGGGTTAGGGTTAGGGTTAGGGTTAGGGTTAGGGTTAGGGTTAGGGTTAGGGTTAGGGTTAGGGTTAGGGTTAGGGTTAGGGTTAGGTTAGGGTTAGGGTTAGGGTTAGGGTTAGGGTTAGGGTTAGGGTTAGGGTTAGGGTTAGGGTTAGGGTTAGGGTTAGGGTTAGGGTTAGGGTTAGGGTTAGGGTTAGGGTTAGGGTTAGGGTTAGGGTTAGGGTTAGGGTTAGGGTTAGGGTTAGGGTTAGGGTTAGGGTTAGGGTTAGGGTTAGGGTTAGGGTTAGGGTTAGGGTTAGGGTTAGGGTTAGGGTTAGGGTTAGGGTTAGGGTTAGGGTTAGGGTTAGGGTTAGGGTTAGGGTTAGGGTTAGGGTTAGGGTTAGGGTTAGGGTTAGGGTTAGGGTTAGGGTTAGGGTTAGGGTTAGGGTTAGGGTTAGGGTTAGGGTTAGGGTTAGGGTTAGGGTTAGGGTTAGGGTTAGGGTTAGGGTTAGGGTTAGGGTTAGGGTTAGGGTTAGGGTTAGGGTTAGGGTTAGGGTTAGGGTTAGGGTTAGGGTTAGGGTTAGGGTTAGGGTTAGGGTTAGGGTTAGGGTTAGGGTTAGGGTTAGGGTTAGGGTTAGGGTTAGGGTT
>NC_133138.1:94818833-94828833 GCF_048418815.1 Hemitrygon akajei | reverse complement strand
TGACTGATCAACAGGGATAAGTGTTGGGCCTGGTTGGTAAAGGCGTGGGCCAGTTTAAAGTGGCAGGATCGTGTGAAACTGAATCTCTGGTGGCGAGATCAGAAAGCACAAGAGGGGCTGAATTGCCCACTGCCTGTATGGTTTAAAATTTAAACCTAATCCAGATGGGGTGCACATCCCCATAAATTTTAGGCACTTCCCGATTAACTCTGGTTTTAGCCCCACAAACCCAAAGCACACCCTGATTGACCCTTGTTAAATCCCCATAGACTTAGTGCTCCGGGTCGAGAGGGGTAAATTTCAACAGGGATGAGTGTTGGACTTGGTTAGTGAAGGCGTCGGTCATTTTGAAGTGGCAGGGTCGTGTGAAACTGAATCTCAAGTGGCAAGATCAGAAAGCACAAGAGGGCTGAATTGCCCACTGCCCGCATAATTTCACCCTAACTTAGTAAATTCCCATAAACTGGATATTCTGTGTTAAGAGGGGCAAGTTTCAATAAAGGCAAGTGGTGGACCTGGTTAATGAAGGCGTGGGCCAGTTCAAAGTGGCAGGGTCACGTGAAATTGAATCTCAAGTGGCGAGATCAAAAAACACGAGGGGGCTTTTTTGCCCACTGCCCGCATAATCTCAACCTAACCTTACAGTGACACGCTCTTCATTCTCCAGGCCACTGGAGGCCAATGAGAAGGCTTAGATATTTAAACCCAAATGGACAGTGTACCTTTAAGAGTTGAATAGGTAAGGCTGCTTGGTATCCTAGCAACAGATAGGGTCTGCAGTTGGAGTGGTCAGACAGGTTTTAGGACACAATAAAAGTGGAGATGGAGTCCCGGGCTAGGGACGTTTTAACCGGATAGCATTTTTCAGAGACCTCCCCGGGAGACCGGAGTGATGGGAGTAAGTGGATTTGGTCTCCCAGGCGGGAGTCAAGCGTTGTTGGAGGCAGTTTGTTGGAGTTAAAATGGTTGACCCAAGACACAAAACTAGTGGTAAGAATATTATTGTTTTATTTTCCATGTAACCCTTGGCATATAGATGCCAGGTAGTGATTTTTTAAAAAAAAAATATCATTACCCTTAGAATTACATGCCTCTCATTATTGGTCCCTGGGAGGAATACAGGCAGTGTCTGAGCCTGACACTGTTGGGCCACCTCGAGTAGGGTGTCTAGTGATTAAAGGCCCGAAACACCTGATGATCCGAGGTTACATTACTGATGATGTGTCCCAGTGCACACCCGGTTCGTTGAACCAAGTGGTGTCGGACCTTGATAATGAAAGGCATGGTCCAGATTAACCTGGCTTTATTATACTAGCTCATTCGCCATAGCAGTTCATATACTGTCATTTAAAATTCTGTATTCTAATATCTCCTGGTCAAACATATATATTCACTAGCTTAAAACTTAAACCTAATCTTAAAGTTTAGATGGGGTACACACCCCCACAAACCCTACTAAAGTTTAGATGGGGTACACACCCCCACAAACCCTACTAAAGTTTAGATGGGGTACACACCCCCACAAACCCTACTAAAGTTTAGATGGGGTACACACCCCCACAAACCCTATTCACTCCCCGATTAACCCTGGCTTTAGCCCCACAAACCCAAAGCACATCCTGATTGACCCTTGCTAAACCCCCATAGACAGTGTCCCGTGTCAAGAGGGGTAATTTCAACAGGAATAAGTGTTGGGTCTGATTGGTGAAGGCGTCGGCCAGTTTAAATATATCCACTAGCCTAAAATTTAAACCTAATCCTAGGGTCCAAAAGGGGCATACACCCCCACAAACCCTAGGCACTTCCCAATTAACTCTGGCTTCAGCCGTACAAACCTAAAGCACACCCTGACTGATCAACAGGGATAAGTGTTGGGCCTGGTTGGTAAAGGCGTGGGCCAGTTTAAAGTGGCAGGATCGTGTGAAACTGAATCTCTGGTGGCGAGATCAGAAAGCACAAGAGGGCTGAATTGCCCACTGCCTGTATGGTTTAAAATTTAAACCTAATCCAGATGGGGTGCACATCCCCATAAATTTTAGGCACTTCCCGATTAACTCTGGTTTTAGCCCCACAAACCCAAAGCACACCCTGATTGACCCTTGTTAAATCCCCATAGACTTAGTGCTCCGGGTCGAGAGGGGTAAATTTCAACAGGGATGAGTGTTGGACTTGGTTAGTGAAGGCGTCGGTCATTTTGAAGTGGCAGGGTCGTGTGAAACTGAATCTCAAGTGGCAAGATCAGAAAGCACAAGAGGGCTGAATTGCCCACTGCCCGCATAATTTCACCCTAACTTAGTAAATTCCCATAAACTGGATATTCTGTGTTAAGAGGGGCAAGTTTCAATAAAGGCAAGTGGTGGACCTGGTTAATGAAGGCGTGGGCCAGTTCAAAGTGGCAGGGTCACGTGAAATTGAATCTCAAGTGGCGAGATCAAAAAACACGAGGGGGCTTTTTTGCCCACTGCCCGCATAATCTCAACCTAACCTTACAGTGACACGCTCTTCATTCTCCAGGCCACTGGAGGCCAATGAGAAGGCTTAGATATTTAAACCCAAATGGACAGTGTACCTTTAAGAGTTGAATAGGTAAGGCTGCTTGGTATCCTAGCAACAGATAGGGTCTGCAGTTGGAGTGGTCAGACAGGTTTTAGGACACAATAAAAGTGGAGATGGAGTCCCGGGCTAGGGACGTTTTAACCGGATAGCATTTTTCAGAGACCTCCCCGGGAGACCGGAGTGATGGGAGTAAGTGGATTTGGTCTCCCAGGCGGGAGTCAAGCGTTGTTGGAGGCAGTTTGTTGGAGTTAAAATGGTTGACCCAAGACACAAAACTAGTGGTAAGAATATTATTGTTTTATTTTCCATGTAACCCTTGGCATATAGATGCCAGGTAGTGATTTTTTAAAAAAAAAAAAAATATCATTACCCTTAGAATTACATGCCTCTCATTATTGGTCCCTGGGAGGAATACAGGCAGTGTCTGAGCCTGACACTGTTGGGCCACCTCGAGTAGGGTGTCTAGTGATTAAAGGCCCGAAACACCTGATGATCCGAGGTTACATTACTGATGATGTGTCCCAGTGCACACCCGGTTCGTTGAACCAAGTGGTGTCGGACCTTGATAATGAAAGGCATGGTCCAGATTAACCTGGCTTTATTATACTAGCTCATTCGCCATAGCAGTTCATATACTGTCATTTAAAATTCTGTATTCTAATATCTCCTGGTCAAACATATATATTCACTAGCTTAAAACTTAAACCTAATCTTAAAGTTTAGATGGGGTACACACCCCCACAAACCCTACTAAAGTTTAGATGGGGTACACACCCCCACAAACCCTACTAAAGTTTAGATGGGGTACACACCCCCACAAACCCTACTAAAGTTTAGATGGGGTACACACCCCCACAAACCCTATTCACTCCCCGATTAACCCTGGCTTTAGCCCCACAAACCCAAAGCACATCCTGATTGACCCTTGCTAAACCCCCATAGACAGTGTCCCGTGTCAAGAGGGGTAATTTCAACAGGAATAAGTGTTGGGTCTGATTGGTGAAGGCGTCGGCCAGTTTAAATATATCCACTAGCCTAAAATTTAAACCTAATCCTAGGGTCCAAAAGGGGCATACACCCCCACAAACCCTAGGCACTTCCCAATTAACTCTGGCTTCAGCCGTACAAACCTAAAGCACACCCTGACTGATCAACAGGGATAAGTGTTGGGCCTGGTTGGTAAAGGCGTGGGCCAGTTTAAAGTGGCAGGATCGTGTGAAACTGAATCTCTGGTGGCGAGATCAGAAAGCACAAGAGGGCTGAATTGCCCACTGCCTGTATGGTTTAAAATTTAAACCTAATCCAGATGGGGTGCACATCCCCATAAATTTTAGGCACTTCCCGATTAACTCTGGTTTTAGCCCCACAAACCCAAAGCACACCCTGATTGACCCTTGTTAAATCCCCATAGACTTAGTGCTCCGGGTCGAGAGGGGTAAATTTCAACAGGGATGAGTGTTGGACTTGGTTAGTGAAGGCGTCGGTCATTTTGAAGTGGCAGGGTCGTGTGAAACTGAATCTCAAGTGGCAAGATCAGAAAGCACAAGAGGGCTGAATTGCCCACTGCCCGCATAATTTCACCCTAACTTAGTAAATTCCCATAAACTGGATATTCTGTGTTAAGAGGGGCAAGTTTCAATAAAGGCAAGTGGTGGACCTGGTTAATGAAGGCGTGGGCCAGTTCAAAGTGGCAGGGTCACGTGAAATTGAATCTCAAGTGGCGAGATCAAAAAACACGAGGGGGCTTTTTTGCCCACTGCCCGCATAATCTCAACCTAACCTTACAGTGACACGCTCTTCATTCTCCAGGCCACTGGAGGCCAATGAGAAGGCTTAGATATTTAAACCCAAATGGACAGTGTACCTTTAAGAGTTGAATAGGTAAGGCTGCTTGGTATCCTAGCAACAGATAGGGTCTGCAGTTGGAGTGGTCAGACAGGTTTTAGGACACAATAAAAGTGGAGATGGAGTCCCGGGCTAGGGACGTTTTAACCGGATAGCATTTTTCAGAGACCTCCCCGGGAGACCGGAGTGATGGGAGTAAGTGGATTTGGTCTCCCAGGCGGGAGTCAAGCGTTGTTGGAGGCAGTTTGTTGGAGTTAAAATGGTTGACCCAAGACACAAAACTAGTGGTAAGAATATTATTGTTTTATTTTCCATGTAACCCTTGGCATATAGATGCCAGGTAGTGATTTTTTAAAAAAAAATATCATTACCCTTAGAATTACATGCCTCTCATTATTGGTCCCTGGGAGGAATACAGGCAGTGTCTGAGCCTGACACTGTTGGGCCACCTCGAGTAGGGTGTCTAGTGATTAAAGGCCCGAAACACCTGATGATCCGAGGTTACATTACTGATGATGTGTCCCAGTGCACACCCGGTTCGTTGAACCAAGTGGTGTCGGACCTTGATAATGAAAGGCATGGTCCAGATTAACCTGGCTTTATTATACTAGCTCATTCGCCATAGCAGTTCATATACTGTCATTTAAAATTCTGTATTCTAATATCTCCTGGTCAAACATATATATTCACTAGCTTAAAACTTAAACCTAATCTTAAAGTTTAGATGGGGTACACACCCCCACAAACCCTACTAAAGTTTAGATGGGGTACACACCCCCACAAACCCTACTAAAGTTTAGATGGGGTACACACCCCCACAAACCCTACTAAAGTTTAGATGGGGTACACACCCCCACAAACCCTATTCACTCCCCGATTAACCCTGGCTTTAGCCCCACAAACCCAAAGCACATCCTGATTGACCCTTGCTAAACCCCCATAGACAGTGTCCCGTGTCAAGAGGGGTAATTTCAACAGGAATAAGTGTTGGGTCTGATTGGTGAAGGCGTCGGCCAGTTTAAATATATCCACTAGCCTAAAATTTAAACCTAATCCTAGGGTCCAAAAGGGGCATACACCCCCACAAACCCTAGGCACTTCCCAATTAACTCTGGCTTCAGCCGTACAAACCTAAAGCACACCCTGACTGATCAACAGGGATAAGTGTTGGGCCTGGTTGGTAAAGGCGTGGGCCAGTTTAAAGTGGCAGGATCGTGTGAAACTGAATCTCTGGTGGCGAGATCAGAAAGCACAAGAGGGCTGAATTGCCCACTGCCTGTATGGTTTAAAATTTAAACCTAATCCAGATGGGGTGCACATCCCCATAAATTTTAGGCACTTCCCGATTAACTCTGGTTTTAGCCCCACAAACCCAAAGCACACCCTGATTGACCCTTGTTAAATCCCCATAGACTTAGTGCTCCGGGTCGAGAGGGGTAAATTTCAACAGGGATGAGTGTTGGACTTGGTTAGTGAAGGCGTCGGTCATTTTGAAGTGGCAGGGTCGTGTGAAACTGAATCTCAAGTGGCAAGATCAGAAAGCACAAGAGGGCTGAATTGCCCACTGCCCGCATAATTTCACCCTAACTTAGTAAATTCCCATAAACTGGATATTCTGTGTTAAGAGGGGCAAGTTTCAATAAAGGCAAGTGGTGGACCTGGTTAATGAAGGCGTGGGCCAGTTCAAAGTGGCAGGGTCACGTGAAATTGAATCTCAAGTGGCGAGATCAAAAAACACGAGGGGGCTTTTTTGCCCACTGCCCGCATAATCTCAACCTAACCTTACAGTGACACGCTCTTCATTCTCCAGGCCACTGGAGGCCAATGAGAAGGCTTAGATATTTAAACCCAAATGGACAGTGTACCTTTAAGAGTTGAATAGGTAAGGCTGCTTGGTATCCTAGCAACAGATAGGGTCTGCAGTTGGAGTGGTCAGACAGGTTTTAGGACACAATAAAAGTGGAGATGGAGTCCCGGGCTAGGGACGTTTTAACCGGATAGCATTTTTCAGAGACCTCCCCGGGAGACCGGAGTGATGGGAGTAAGTGGATTTGGTCTCCCAGGCGGGAGTCAAGCGTTGTTGGAGGCAGTTTGTTGGAGTTAAAATGGTTGACCCAAGACACAAAACTAGTGGTAAGAATATTATTGTTTTATTTTCCATGTAACCCTTGGCATATAGATGCCAGGTAGTGATTTTTTAAAAAAAAATATCATTACCCTTAGAATTACATGCCTCTCATTATTGGTCCCTGGGAGGAATACAGGCAGTGTCTGAGCCTGACACTGTTGGGCCACCTCGAGTAGGGTGTCTAGTGATTAAAGGCCCGAAACACCTGATGATCCGAGGTTACATTACTGATGATGTGTCCCAGTGCACACCCGGTTCGTTGAACCAAGTGGTGTCGGACCTTGATAATGAAAGGCATGGTCCAGATTAACCTGGCTTTATTATACTAGCTCATTCGCCATAGCAGTTCATATACTGTCATTTAAAATTCTGTATTCTAATATCTCCTGGTCAAACATATATATTCACTAGCTTAAAACTTAAACCTAATCTTAAAGTTTAGATGGGGTACACACCCCCACAAACCCTACTAAAGTTTAGATGGGGTACACACCCCCACAAACCCTACTAAGGTTTAGATGGGGTACACACCCCCACAAACCCTACTAAAGTTTAGATGGGGTACACACCCCCACAAACCCTATTCACTCCCCGATTAACCCTGGCTTTAGCCCCACAAACCCAAAGCACATCCTGATTGACCCTTGCTAAACCCCCATAGACAGTGTCCCGTGTCAAGAGGGGTAATTTCAACAGGAATAAGTGTTGGGTCTGATTGGTGAAGGCGTCGGCCAGTTTAAATATATCCACTAGCCTAAAATTTAAACCTAATCCTAGGGTCCAAAAGGGGCATACACCCCCACAAACCCTAGGCACTTCCCAATTAACTCTGGCTTCAGCCGTACAAACCTAAAGCACACCCTGACTGATCAACAGGGATAAGTGTTGGGCCTGGTTGGTAAAGGCGTGGGCCAGTTTAAAGTGGCAGGATCGTGTGAAACTGAATCTCTGGTGGCGAGATCAGAAAGCACAAGAGGGCTGAATTGCCCACTGCCTGTATGGTTTAAAATTTAAACCTAATCCAGATGGGGTGCACATCCCCATAAATTTTAGGCACTTCCCGATTAACTCTGGTTTTAGCCCCACAAACCCAAAGCACACCCTGATTGACCCTTGTTAAATCCCCATAGACTTAGTGCTCCGGGTCGAGAGGGGTAAATTTCAACAGGGATGAGTGTTGGACTTGGTTAGTGAAGGCGTCGGTCATTTTGAAGTGGCAGGGTCGTGTGAAACTGAATCTCAAGTGGCAAGATCAGAAAGCACAAGAGGGCTGAATTGCCCACTGCCCGCATAATTTCACCCTAACTTAGTAAATTCCCATAAACTGGATATTCTGTGTTAAGAGGGGCAAGTTTCAATAAAGGCAAGTGGTGGACCTGGTTAATGAAGGCGTGGGCCAGTTCAAAGTGGCAGGGTCACGTGAAATTGAATCTCAAGTGGCGAGATCAAAAAACACGAGGGGGCTTTTTTGCCCACTGCCCGCATAATCTCAACCTAACCTTACAGTGACACGCTCTTCATTCTCCAGGCCACTGGAGGCCAATGAGAAGGCTTAGATATTTAAACCCAAATGGACAGTGTACCTTTAAGAGTTGAATAGGTAAGGCTGCTTGGTATCCTAGCAACAGATAGGGTCTGCAGTTGGAGTGGTCAGACAGGTTTTAGGACACAATAAAAGTGGAGATGGAGTCCCGGGCTAGGGACGTTTTAACCGGATAGCATTTTTCAGAGACCTCCCCGGGAGACCGGAGTGATGGGAGTAAGTGGATTTGGTCTCCCAGGCGGGAGTCAAGCGTTGTTGGAGGCAGTTTGTTGGAGTTAAAATGGTTGACCCAAGACACAAAACTAGTGGTAAGAATATTATTGTTTTATTTTCCATGTAACCCTTGGCATATAGATGCCAGGTAGTGATTTTTTAAAAAAAAAAAAAAATATCATTACCCTTAGAATTACATGCCTCTCATTATTGGTCCCTGGGAGGAATACAGGCAGTGTCTGAGCCTGACACTGTTGGGCCACCTCGAGTAGGGTGTCTAGTGATTAAAGGCCCGAAACACCTGATGATCCGAGGTTACATTACTGATGATGTGTCCCAGTGCACACCCGGTTCGTTGAACCAAGTGGTGTCGGACCTTGATAATGAAAGGCATGGTCCAGATTAACCTGGCTTTATTATACTAGCTCATTCGCCATAGCAGTTCATATACTGTCATTTAAAATTCTGTATTCTAATATCTCCTGGTCAAACATATATATTCACTAGCTTAAAACTTAAACCTAATCTTAAAGTTTAGATGGGGTACACACCCCCACAAACCCTACTAAAGTTTAGATGGGGTACACACCCCCACAAACCCTACTAAAGTTTAGATGGGGTACACACCCCCACAAACCCTACTAAAGTTTAGATGGGGTACACACCCCCACAAACCCTATTCACTCCCCGATTAACCCTGGCTTTAGCCCCACAAACCCAAAGCACATCCTGATTGACCCTTGCTAAACCCCCATAGACAGTGTCCCGTGTCAAGAGGGGTAATTTCAACAGGAATAAGTGTTGGGTCTGATTGGTGAAGGCGTCGGCCAGTTTAAATATATCCACTAGCCTAAAATTTAAACCTAATCCTAGGGTCCAAAAGGGGCATACACCCCCACAAACCCTAGGCACTTCCCAATTAACTCTGGCTTCAGCCGTACAAACCTAAAGCACACCCTGACTGATCAACAGGGATAAGTGTTGGGCCTGGTTGGTAAAGGCGTGGGCCAGTTTAAAGTGGCAGGATCGTGTGAAACTGAATCTCTGGTGGCGAGATCAGAAAGCACAAGAGGGCTGAATTGCCCACTGCCTGTATGGTTTAAAATTTAAACCTAATCCAGATGGGGTGCACATCCCCATAAATTTTAGGCACTTCCCGATTAACTCTGGTTTTAGCCCCACAAACCCAAAGCACACCCTGATTGACCCTTGTTAAATCCCCATAGACTTAGTGCTCCGGGTCGAGAGGGGTAAATTTCAACAGGGATGAGTGTTGGACTTGGTTAGTGAAGGCGTCGGTCATTTTGAAGTGGCAGGGTCGTGTGAAACTGAATCTCAAGTGGCAAGATCAGAAAGCACAAGAGGGCTGAATTGCCCACTGCCCGCATAATTTCACCCTAACTTAGTAAATTCCCATAAACTGGATATTCTGTGTTAAGAGGGGCAAGTTTCAATAAAGGCAAGTGGTGGACCTGGTTAATGAAGGCGTGGGCCAGTTCAAAGTGGCAGGGTCACGTGAAATTGAATCTCAAGTGGCGAGATCAAAAAACACGAGGGGGCTTTTTTGCCCACTGCCCGCATAATCTCAACCTAACCTTACAGTGACACGCTCTTCATTCTCCAGGCCACTGGAGGCCAATGAGAAGGCTTAGATATTTAAACCCAAATGGACAGTGTACCTTTAAGAGTTGAATAGGTAAGGCTGCTTGGTATCC
>NC_133138.1:94783833-94811333 GCF_048418815.1 Hemitrygon akajei | reverse complement strand
CAGTGTACCTTTAAGAGTTGAATAAGTAAGGCTGCTCGGCATCCTAGCAACAGATAGGGTCTGCAGTTGGAGTGGTCAGACAGGTTCTAGGACACAATAAAAGTGGAGATGGAGTCCCGGGCTAGGGACGTTTTAACCGGATAGCATTTTTCAGAGACCTCCCCGGGAGACCGGAGTGATGGGAGTAAGTGGATTTGGTCTCCCAGGCGGGAGTCAAGCGTTGTTGGAGGCAGTTTGTTGGAGTTAAAATGGTTGACCCAAGACACAAAACTAGTGGTAAGAATATTATTGTTTTATTTTCCATGTAACCCTTGGCATAGAGATGCCAGGTAGTGATTTTTTAAAAAAAATATCATTACCCTTAGAATTACATGCCTCTCATTATTGGTCCCTGGGAGGAATACAGGCAGTGTCTGAGCCTGACACTGTTGGGCCACCTCGAGTAGGGTGTCTAGTGATTAAAGGCCCGAAACACCTGATGATCCGAGGTTACATTACTGATGATGTGTCCCAGTGCACACCCGGTTCGTTGAACCAAGTGGTGTCGGACCTAGATAATGAAAGGCATGGTCCAGATTAACCTGGCTTTATTATACTAGCTCATTCGCCATAGCAGTTCATATACTGTCATTTAAAATTTTGTATTCTAATATCTCCTAGTCAAACATATATATTCACTAGCTTAAAACTTAAACCTAATCTTAAAGTTTAGATGGGGTATACACCCCCACAAACCCTACTAAAGTTTAGATGGGGTACACACCCCCACAAACCCTACTAAAGTTTAGATGGGGTACACACCCCCACAAACCCTACTAAAGTTTAGATGGGGTATACACCCCCACAAACCCTATTCACTCCCCGATTAACCCTGGCTTTAGCCCCACAAACCCAAAGCACATCCTGATTGACCCTTGCTAAACCCCCATAGACAGTGTCCCGTGTCAAGAGGGGTAATTTCAACAGGAATAAGTGTTGGGTCTGATTGGTGAAGGCGTCGGCCAGTTTAAATATATCCACTAGCCTAAAATTTAAACCTAATCCTAAGGTCCAAAAGGGGCATACACCCCCACAAACCCTAGGCATTTCCCGATTAACTCTGGCTTCAGCCGTACAAACCTAAAGCACACCCTGACTGATCAACAGGGATAAGTGTTGGGCCTGGTTGGTAAAGGCGTGAGCCAGTTTAAAGTGGCAGGATCGTGTGAAACTGAATCTCTGGTGGCGAGATCAGAAAGCACAAGAGGGCTGAATTGCCCACTGCCTGTATGGTTTAAAGTTTAAACCTAATCCAGATGGGGTGCACATCCCCATAAATTTTAGGCACTTCCCGATTAACTCTGGTTTTAGCCCCACAAACCCAAAGCACACCCTGATTGACCCTTGTTAAATCCCCATAGACCTAGTGCTCCGGGTCGAGAGGGGTAAATTTCAATAGGGATGAGTGTTGGACTTGGTTAGTGAGGGCGTCGGTCATTTTGAAGTGGCAGGGTCGTGTGAAACTGAATCTCAAGTGGCAAGATCAGAAAGCACAAGAGGGCTGAATTGCCCACTGCCCGCATAATTTCACCCTAACTTAGTAAATTCCCATAAACTGGATATTCTGTGTTAAGAGGGGCAAGTTTCAATAAAGGCAAGTGGTGGACCTGGTTAATGAAGGCGTGGGCCAGTTCAAAGTGGCAGGGTCACGTGAAATTGAATCTCAAGTGGCGAGATCAAAAAACACGAGGGGGCTTTTTTGCCCACTGCCCGCATAATCTCAACCTAACCTTACAGTGACACGCTCTTCATTCTCCAGGCCACTGGAGGCCAATAAGAAGGCTTAGATATTTAAACCCAAATGGACAGTGTACCTTTAAGAGTTGAATAAGTAAGGCTGCTCGGCATCCTAGCAACAGATAGGGTCTGCAGTTGGAGTGGTCAGACAGGTTCTAGGACACAATAAAAGTGGAGATGGAGTCCCGGGCTAGGGACGTTTTAACCGGATAGCATTTTTCAGAGACCTCCCCGGGAGACCGGAGTGATGGGAGTAAGTGGATTTGGTCTCCCAGGCGGGAGTCAAGCGTTGTTGGAGGCAGTTTGTTGGAGTTAAAATGGTTGACCCAAGACACAAAACTAGTGGTAAGAATATTATTGTTTTATTTTCCATGTAACCCTTGGCATAGAGATGCCAGGTAGTGATTTTTTAAAAAAAATATCATTACCCTTAGAATTACATGCCTCTCATTATTGGTCCCTGGGAGGAATACAGGCAGTGTCTGAGCCTGACACTGTTGGGCCACCTCGAGTAGGGTGTCTAGTGATTAAAGGCCCGAAACACCTGATGATCCGAGGTTACATTACTGATGATGTGTCCCAGTGCACACCCGGTTCGTTGAACCAAGTGGTGTCGGACCTAGATAATGAAAGGCATGGTCCAGATTAACCTGGCTTTATTATACTAGCTCATTCGCCATAGCAGTTCATATACTGTCATTTAAAATTTTGTATTCTAATATCTCCTAGTCAAACATATATATTCACTAGCTTAAAACTTAAACCTAATCTTAAAGTTTAGATGGGGTATACACCCCCACAAACCCTACTAAAGTTTAGATGGGGTACACACCCCCACAAACCCTACTAAAGTTTAGATGGGGTACACACCCCCACAAACCCTACTAAAGTTTAGATGGGGTATACACCCCCACAAACCCTATTCACTCCCCGATTAACCCTGGCTTTAGCCCCACAAACCCAAAGCACATCCTGATTGACCCTTGCTAAACCCCCATAGACAGTGTCCCGTGTCAAGAGGGGTAATTTCAACAGGAATAAGTGTTGGGTCTGATTGGTGAAGGCGTCGGCCAGTTTAAATATATCCACTAGCCTAAAATTTAAACCTAATCCTAAGGTCCAAAAGGGGCATACACCCCCACAAACCCTAGGCATTTCCCGATTAACTCTGGCTTCAGCCGTACAAACCTAAAGCACACCCTGACTGATCAACAGGGATAAGTGTTGGGCCTGGTTGGTAAAGGCGTGAGCCAGTTTAAAGTGGCAGGATCGTGTGAAACTGAATCTCTGGTGGCGAGATCAGAAAGCACAAGAGGGCTGAATTGCCCACTGCCTGTATGGTTTAAAGTTTAAACCTAATCCAGATGGGGTGCACATCCCCATAAATTTTAGGCACTTCCCGATTAACTCTGGTTTTAGCCCCACAAACCCAAAGCACACCCTGATTGACCCTTGTTAAATCCCCATAGACCTAGTGCTCCGGGTCGAGAGGGGTAAATTTCAATAGGGATGAGTGTTGGACTTGGTTAGTGAGGGCGTCGGTCATTTTGAAGTGGCAGGGTCGTGTGAAACTGAATCTCAAGTGGCAAGATCAGAAAGCACAAGAGGGCTGAATTGCCCACTGCCCGCATAATTTCACCCTAACTTAGTAAATTCCCATAAACTGGATATTCTGTGTTAAGAGGGGCAAGTTTCAATAAAGGCAAGTGGTGGACCTGGTTAATGAAGGCGTGGGCCAGTTCAAAGTGGCAGGGTCACGTGAAATTGAATCTCAAGTGGCGAGATCAAAAAACACGAGGGGGCTTTTTTGCCCACTGCCCGCATAATCTCAACCTAACCTTACAGTGACACGCTCTTCATTCTCCAGGCCACTGGAGGCCAATAAGAAGGCTTAGATATTTAAACCCAAATGGACAGTGTACCTTTAAGAGTTGAATAAGTAAGGCTGCTCGGCATCCTAGCAACAGATAGGGTCTGCAGTTGGAGTGGTCAGACAGGTTCTAGGACACAATAAAAGTGGAGATGGAGTCCCGGGCTAGGGACGTTTTAACCGGATAGCATTTTTCAGAGACCTCCCCGGGAGACCGGAGTGATGGGAGTAAGTGGATTTGGTCTCCCAGGCGGGAGTCAAGCGTTGTTGGAGGCAGTTTGTTGGAGTTAAAATGGTTGACCCAAGACACAAAACTAGTGGTAAGAATATTATTGTTTTATTTTCCATGTAACCCTTGGCATAGAGATGCCAGGTAGTGATTTTTTAAAAAAAATATCATTACCCTTAGAATTACATGCCTCTCATTATTGGTCCCTGGGAGGAATACAGGCAGTGTCTGAGCCTGACACTGTTGGGCCACCTCGAGTAGGGTGTCTAGTGATTAAAGGCCCGAAACACCTGATGATCCGAGGTTACATTACTGATGATGTGTCCCAGTGCACACCCGGTTCGTTGAACCAAGTGGTGTCGGACCTAGATAATGAAAGGCATGGTCCAGATTAACCTGGCTTTATTATACTAGCTCATTCGCCATAGCAGTTCATATACTGTCATTTAAAATTTTGTATTCTAATATCTCCTAGTCAAACATATATATTCACTAGCTTAAAACTTAAACCTAATCTTAAAGTTTAGATGGGGTATACACCCCCACAAACCCTACTAAAGTTTAGATGGGGTACACACCCCCACAAACCCTACTAAAGTTTAGATGGGGTACACACCCCCACAAACCCTACTAAAGTTTAGATGGGGTATACACCCCCACAAACCCTATTCACTCCCCGATTAACCCTGGCTTTAGCCCCACAAACCCAAAGCACATCCTGATTGACCCTTGCTAAACCCCCATAGACAGTGTCCCGTGTCAAGAGGGGTAATTTCAACAGGAATAAGTGTTGGGTCTGATTGGTGAAGGCGTCGGCCAGTTTAAATATATCCACTAGCCTAAAATTTAAACCTAATCCTAAGGTCCAAAAGGGGCATACACCCCCACAAACCCTAGGCATTTCCCGATTAACTCTGGCTTCAGCCGTACAAACCTAAAGCACACCCTGACTGATCAACAGGGATAAGTGTTGGGCCTGGTTGGTAAAGGCGTGAGCCAGTTTAAAGTGGCAGGATCGTGTGAAACTGAATCTCTGGTGGCGAGATCAGAAAGCACAAGAGGGCTGAATTGCCCACTGCCTGTATGGTTTAAAGTTTAAACCTAATCCAGATGGGGTGCACATCCCCATAAATTTTAGGCACTTCCCGATTAACTCTGGTTTTAGCCCCACAAACCCAAAGCACACCCTGATTGACCCTTGTTAAATCCCCATAGACCTAGTGCTCCGGGTCGAGAGGGGTAAATTTCAATAGGGATGAGTGTTGGACTTGGTTAGTGAGGGCGTCGGTCATTTTGAAGTGGCAGGGTCGTGTGAAACTGAATCTCAAGTGGCAAGATCAGAAAGCACAAGAGGGCTGAATTGCCCACTGCCCGCATAATTTCACCCTAACTTAGTAAATTCCCATAAACTGGATATTCTGTGTTAAGAGGGGCAAGTTTCAATAAAGGCAAGTGGTGGACCTGGTTAATGAAGGCGTGGGCCAGTTCAAAGTGGCAGGGTCACGTGAAATTGAATCTCAAGTGGCGAGATCAAAAAACACGAGGGGGCTTTTTTGCCCACTGCCCGCATAATCTCAACCTAACCTTACAGTGACACGCTCTTCATTCTCCAGGCCACTGGAGGCCAATAAGAAGGCTTAGATATTTAAACCCAAATGGACAGTGTACCTTTAAGAGTTGAATAAGTAAGGCTGCTCGGCATCCTAGCAACAGATAGGGTCTGCAGTTGGAGTGGTCAGACAGGTTCTAGGACACAATAAAAGTGGAGATGGAGTCCCGGGCTAGGGACGTTTTAACCGGATAGCATTTTTCAGAGACCTCCCCGGGAGACCGGAGTGATGGGAGTAAGTGGATTTGGTCTCCCAGGCGGGAGTCAAGCGTTGTTGGAGGCAGTTTGTTGGAGTTAAAATGGTTGACCCAAGACACAAAACTAGTGGTAAGAATATTATTGTTTTATTTTCCATGTAACCCTTGGCATAGAGATGCCAGGTAGTGATTTTTTAAAAAAAATATCATTACCCTTAGAATTACATGCCTCTCATTATTGGTCCCTGGGAGGAATACAGGCAGTGTCTGAGCCTGACACTGTTGGGCCACCTCGAGTAGGGTGTCTAGTGATTAAAGGCCCGAAACACCTGATGATCCGAGGTTACATTACTGATGATGTGTCCCAGTGCACACCCGGTTCGTTGAACCAAGTGGTGTCGGACCTAGATAATGAAAGGCATGGTCCAGATTAACCTGGCTTTATTATACTAGCTCATTCGCCATAGCAGTTCATATACTGTCATTTAAAATTTTGTATTCTAATATCTCCTAGTCAAACATATATATTCACTAGCTTAAAACTTAAACCTAATCTTAAAGTTTAGATGGGGTATACACCCCCACAAACCCTACTAAAGTTTAGATGGGGTACACACCCCCACAAACCCTACTAAAGTTTAGATGGGGTACACACCCCCACAAACCCTACTAAAGTTTAGATGGGGTATACACCCCCACAAACCCTATTCACTCCCCGATTAACCCTGGCTTTAGCCCCACAAACCCAAAGCACATCCTGATTGACCCTTGCTAAACCCCCATAGACAGTGTCCCGTGTCAAGAGGGGTAATTTCAACAGGAATAAGTGTTGGGTCTGATTGGTGAAGGCGTCGGCCAGTTTAAATATATCCACTAGCCTAAAATTTAAACCTAATCCTAAGGTCCAAAAGGGGCATACACCCCCACAAACCCTAGGCATTTCCCGATTAACTCTGGCTTCAGCCGTACAAACCTAAAGCACACCCTGACTGATCAACAGGGATAAGTGTTGGGCCTGGTTGGTAAAGGCGTGAGCCAGTTTAAAGTGGCAGGATCGTGTGAAACTGAATCTCTGGTGGCGAGATCAGAAAGCACAAGAGGGCTGAATTGCCCACTGCCTGTATGGTTTAAAGTTTAAACCTAATCCAGATGGGGTGCACATCCCCATAAATTTTAGGCACTTCCCGATTAACTCTGGTTTTAGCCCCACAAACCCAAAGCACACCCTGATTGACCCTTGTTAAATCCCCATAGACCTAGTGCTCCGGGTCGAGAGGGGTAAATTTCAATAGGGATGAGTGTTGGACTTGGTTAGTGAGGGCGTCGGTCATTTTGAAGTGGCAGGGTCGTGTGAAACTGAATCTCAAGTGGCAAGATCAGAAAGCACAAGAGGGCTGAATTGCCCACTGCCCGCATAATTTCACCCTAACTTAGTAAATTCCCATAAACTGGATATTCTGTGTTAAGAGGGGCAAGTTTCAATAAAGGCAAGTGGTGGACCTGGTTAATGAAGGCGTGGGCCAGTTCAAAGTGGCAGGGTCACGTGAAATTGAATCTCAAGTGGCGAGATCAAAAAACACGAGGGGGCTTTTTTGCCCACTGCCCGCATAATCTCAACCTAACCTTACAGTGACACGCTCTTCATTCTCCAGGCCACTGGAGGCCAATAAGAAGGCTTAGATATTTAAACCCAAATGGACAGTGTACCTTTAAGAGTTGAATAAGTAAGGCTGCTCGGCATCCTAGCAACAGATAGGGTCTGCAGTTGGAGTGGTCAGACAGGTTCTAGGACACAATAAAAGTGGAGATGGAGTCCCGGGCTAGGGACGTTTTAACCGGATAGCATTTTTCAGAGACCTCCCCGGGAGACCGGAGTGATGGGAGTAAGTGGATTTGGTCTCCCAGGCGGGAGTCAAGCGTTGTTGGAGGCAGTTTGTTGGAGTTAAAATGGTTGACCCAAGACACAAAACTAGTGGTAAGAATATTATTGTTTTATTTTCCATGTAACCCTTGGCATAGAGATGCCAGGTAGTGATTTTTTAAAAAAAATATCATTACCCTTAGAATTACATGCCTCTCATTATTGGTCCCTGGGAGGAATACAGGCAGTGTCTGAGCCTGACACTGTTGGGCCACCTCGAGTAGGGTGTCTAGTGATTAAAGGCCCGAAACACCTGATGATCCGAGGTTACATTACTGATGATGTGTCCCAGTGCACACCCGGTTCGTTGAACCAAGTGGTGTCGGACCTAGATAATGAAAGGCATGGTCCAGATTAACCTGGCTTTATTATACTAGCTCATTCGCCATAGCAGTTCATATACTGTCATTTAAAATTTTGTATTCTAATATCTCCTAGTCAAACATATATATTCACTAGCTTAAAACTTAAACCTAATCTTAAAGTTTAGATGGGGTATACACCCCCACAAACCCTACTAAAGTTTAGATGGGGTACACACCCCCACAAACCCTACTAAAGTTTAGATGGGGTACACACCCCCACAAACCCTACTAAAGTTTAGATGGGGTATACACCCCCACAAACCCTATTCACTCCCCGATTAACCCTGGCTTTAGCCCCACAAACCCAAAGCACATCCTGATTGACCCTTGCTAAACCCCCATAGACAGTGTCCCGTGTCAAGAGGGGTAATTTCAACAGGAATAAGTGTTGGGTCTGATTGGTGAAGGCGTCGGCCAGTTTAAATATATCCACTAGCCTAAAATTTAAACCTAATCCTAAGGTCCAAAAGGGGCATACACCCCCACAAACCCTAGGCATTTCCCGATTAACTCTGGCTTCAGCCGTACAAACCTAAAGCACACCCTGACTGATCAACAGGGATAAGTGTTGGGCCTGGTTGGTAAAGGCGTGAGCCAGTTTAAAGTGGCAGGATCGTGTGAAACTGAATCTCTGGTGGCGAGATCAGAAAGCACAAGAGGGCTGAATTGCCCACTGCCTGTATGGTTTAAAGTTTAAACCTAATCCAGATGGGGTGCACATCCCCATAAATTTTAGGCACTTCCCGATTAACTCTGGTTTTAGCCCCACAAACCCAAAGCACACCCTGATTGACCCTTGTTAAATCCCCATAGACCTAGTGCTCCGGGTCGAGAGGGGTAAATTTCAATAGGGATGAGTGTTGGACTTGGTTAGTGAGGGCGTCGGTCATTTTGAAGTGGCAGGGTCGTGTGAAACTGAATCTCAAGTGGCAAGATCAGAAAGCACAAGAGGGCTGAATTGCCCACTGCCCGCATAATTTCACCCTAACTTAGTAAATTCCCATAAACTGGATATTCTGTGTTAAGAGGGGCAAGTTTCAATAAAGGCAAGTGGTGGACCTGGTTAATGAAGGCGTGGGCCAGTTCAAAGTGGCAGGGTCACGTGAAATTGAATCTCAAGTGGCGAGATCAAAAAACACGAGGGGGCTTTTTTGCCCACTGCCCGCATAATCTCAACCTAACCTTACAGTGACACGCTCTTCATTCTCCAGGCCACTGGAGGCCAATAAGAAGGCTTAGATATTTAAACCCAAATGGACAGTGTACCTTTAAGAGTTGAATAAGTAAGGCTGCTCGGCATCCTAGCAACAGATAGGGTCTGCAGTTGGAGTGGTCAGACAGGTTCTAGGACACAATAAAAGTGGAGATGGAGTCCCGGGCTAGGGACGTTTTAACCGGATAGCATTTTTCAGAGACCTCCCCGGGAGACCGGAGTGATGGGAGTAAGTGGATTTGGTCTCCCAGGCGGGAGTCAAGCGTTGTTGGAGGCAGTTTGTTGGAGTTAAAATGGTTGACCCAAGACACAAAACTAGTGGTAAGAATATTATTGTTTTATTTTCCATGTAACCCTTGGCATAGAGATGCCAGGTAGTGATTTTTTAAAAAAAATATCATTACCCTTAGAATTACATGCCTCTCATTATTGGTCCCTGGGAGGAATACAGGCAGTGTCTGAGCCTGACACTGTTGGGCCACCTCGAGTAGGGTGTCTAGTGATTAAAGGCCCGAAACACCTGATGATCCGAGGTTACATTACTGATGATGTGTCCCAGTGCACACCCGGTTCGTTGAACCAAGTGGTGTCGGACCTAGATAATGAAAGGCATGG
Organism: Hemitrygon akajei; assembly: GCF_048418815.1. Classification (NCBI taxonomy): domain Eukaryota; kingdom Metazoa; phylum Chordata; class Chondrichthyes; order Myliobatiformes; family Dasyatidae; genus Hemitrygon; species Hemitrygon akajei. The sequence goes on along the minus strand of NC_133138.1, from coordinate 94,801,538 downwards.
TCCAGATTAACCTGGCTTTATTATACTAGCTCATTCGCCATAGCAGTTCATATACTGTCATTTAAAATTTTGTATTCTAATATCTCCTAGTCAAACATATATATTCACTAGCTTAAAACTTAAACCTAATCTTAAAGTTTAGATGGGGTATACACCCCCACAAACCCTACTAAAGTTTAGATGGGGTACACACCCCCACAAACCCTACTAAAGTTTAGATGGGGTACACACCCCCACAAACCCTACTAAAGTTTAGATGGGGTATACACCCCCACAAACCCTATTCACTCCCCGATTAACCCTGGCTTTAGCCCCACAAACCCAAAGCACATCCTGATTGACCCTTGCTAAACCCCCATAGACAGTGTCCCGTGTCAAGAGGGGTAATTTCAACAGGAATAAGTGTTGGGTCTGATTGGTGAAGGCGTCGGCCAGTTTAAATATATCCACTAGCCTAAAATTTAAACCTAATCCTAAGGTCCAAAAGGGGCATACACCCCCACAAACCCTAGGCATTTCCCGATTAACTCTGGCTTCAGCCGTACAAACCTAAAGCACACCCTGACTGATCAACAGGGATAAGTGTTGGGCCTGGTTGGTAAAGGCGTGAGCCAGTTTAAAGTGGCAGGATCGTGTGAAACTGAATCTCTGGTGGCGAGATCAGAAAGCACAAGAGGGCTGAATTGCCCACTGCCTGTATGGTTTAAAGTTTAAACCTAATCCAGATGGGGTGCACATCCCCATAAATTTTAGGCACTTCCCGATTAACTCTGGTTTTAGCCCCACAAACCCAAAGCACACCCTGATTGACCCTTGTTAAATCCCCATAGACCTAGTGCTCCGGGTCGAGAGGGGTAAATTTCAATAGGGATGAGTGTTGGACTTGGTTAGTGAGGGCGTCGGTCATTTTGAAGTGGCAGGGTCGTGTGAAACTGAATCTCAAGTGGCAAGATCAGAAAGCACAAGAGGGCTGAATTGCCCACTGCCCGCATAATTTCACCCTAACTTAGTAAATTCCCATAAACTGGATATTCTGTGTTAAGAGGGGCAAGTTTCAATAAAGGCAAGTGGTGGACCTGGTTAATGAAGGCGTGGGCCAGTTCAAAGTGGCAGGGTCACGTGAAATTGAATCTCAAGTGGCGAGATCAAAAAACACGAGGGGGCTTTTTTGCCCACTGCCCGCATAATCTCAACCTAACCTTACAGTGACACGCTCTTCATTCTCCAGGCCACTGGAGGCCAATAAGAAGGCTTAGATATTTAAACCCAAATGGACAGTGTACCTTTAAGAGTTGAATAAGTAAGGCTGCTCGGCATCCTAGCAACAGATAGGGTCTGCAGTTGGAGTGGTCAGACAGGTTCTAGGACACAATAAAAGTGGAGATGGAGTCCCGGGCTAGGGACGTTTTAACCGGATAGCATTTTTCAGAGACCTCCCCGGGAGACCGGAGTGATGGGAGTAAGTGGATTTGGTCTCCCAGGCGGGAGTCAAGCGTTGTTGGAGGCAGTTTGTTGGAGTTAAAATGGTTGACCCAAGACACAAAACTAGTGGTAAGAATATTATTGTTTTATTTTCCATGTAACCCTTGGCATAGAGATGCCAGGTAGTGATTTTTTAAAAAAAATATCATTACCCTTAGAATTACATGCCTCTCATTATTGGTCCCTGGGAGGAATACAGGCAGTGTCTGAGCCTGACACTGTTGGGCCACCTCGAGTAGGGTGTCTAGTGATTAAAGGCCCGAAACACCTGATGATCCGAGGTTACATTACTGATGATGTGTCCCAGTGCACACCCGGTTCGTTGAACCAAGTGGTGTCGGACCTAGATAATGAAAGGCATGGTCCAGATTAACCTGGCTTTATTATACTAGCTCATTCGCCATAGCAGTTCATATACTGTCATTTAAAATTTTGTATTCTAATATCTCCTAGTCAAACATATATATTCACTAGCTTAAAACTTAAACCTAATCTTAAAGTTTAGATGGGGTATACACCCCCACAAACCCTACTAAAGTTTAGATGGGGTACACACCCCCACAAACCCTACTAAAGTTTAGATGGGGTACACACCCCCACAAACCCTACTAAAGTTTAGATGGGGTATACACCCCCACAAACCCTATTCACTCCCCGATTAACCCTGGCTTTAGCCCCACAAACCCAAAGCACATCCTGATTGACCCTTGCTAAACCCCCATAGACAGTGTCCCGTGTCAAGAGGGGTAATTTCAACAGGAATAAGTGTTGGGTCTGATTGGTGAAGGCGTCGGCCAGTTTAAATATATCCACTAGCCTAAAATTTAAACCTAATCCTAAGGTCCAAAAGGGGCATACACCCCCACAAACCCTAGGCATTTCCCGATTAACTCTGGCTTCAGCCGTACAAACCTAAAGCACACCCTGACTGATCAACAGGGATAAGTGTTGGGCCTGGTTGGTAAAGGCGTGAGCCAGTTTAAAGTGGCAGGATCGTGTGAAACTGAATCTCTGGTGGCGAGATCAGAAAGCACAAGAGGGCTGAATTGCCCACTGCCTGTATGGTTTAAAGTTTAAACCTAATCCAGATGGGGTGCACATCCCCATAAATTTTAGGCACTTCCCGATTAACTCTGGTTTTAGCCCCACAAACCCAAAGCACACCCTGATTGACCCTTGTTAAATCCCCATAGACCTAGTGCTCCGGGTCGAGAGGGGTAAATTTCAATAGGGATGAGTGTTGGACTTGGTTAGTGAGGGCGTCGGTCATTTTGAAGTGGCAGGGTCGTGTGAAACTGAATCTCAAGTGGCAAGATCAGAAAGCACAAGAGGGCTGAATTGCCCACTGCCCGCATAATTTCACCCTAACTTAGTAAATTCCCATAAACTGGATATTCTGTGTTAAGAGGGGCAAGTTTCAATAAAGGCAAGTGGTGGACCTGGTTAATGAAGGCGTGGGCCAGTTCAAAGTGGCAGGGTCACGTGAAATTGAATCTCAAGTGGCGAGATCAAAAAACACGAGGGGGCTTTTTTGCCCACTGCCCGCATAATCTCAACCTAACCTTACAGTGACACGCTCTTCATTCTCCAGGCCACTGGAGGCCAATAAGAAGGCTTAGATATTTAAACCCAAATGGACAGTGTACCTTTAAGAGTTGAATAAGTAAGGCTGCTCGGCATCCTAGCAACAGATAGGGTCTGCAGTTGGAGTGGTCAGACAGGTTCTAGGACACAATAAAAGTGGAGATGGAGTCCCGGGCTAGGGACGTTTTAACCGGATAGCATTTTTCAGAGACCTCCCCGGGAGACCGGAGTGATGGGAGTAAGTGGATTTGGTCTCCCAGGCGGGAGTCAAGCGTTGTTGGAGGCAGTTTGTTGGAGTTAAAATGGTTGACCCAAGACACAAAACTAGTGGTAAGAATATTATTGTTTTATTTTCCATGTAACCCTTGGCATAGAGATGCCAGGTAGTGATTTTTTAAAAAAAATATCATTACCCTTAGAATTACATGCCTCTCATTATTGGTCCCTGGGAGGAATACAGGCAGTGTCTGAGCCTGACACTGTTGGGCCACCTCGAGTAGGGTGTCTAGTGATTAAAGGCCCGAAACACCTGATGATCCGAGGTTACATTACTGATGATGTGTCCCAGTGCACACCCGGTTCGTTGAACCAAGTGGTGTCGGAAACATGCCTCTCATTATTGGTCCCTGGGAGGAATACAGGCAGTGTCTGAGCCTGACACTGTTGGGCCACCTCGAGTAGGGTGTCTAGTGATTAAAGGCCCGAAACACCTGATGATCCGAGGTTACATTACTGATGATGTGTCCCAGTGCACACCCGGTTCGTTGAACCAAGTGGTGTCGGACCTGGATAATGAAAGGCATGGTCCAGATTAATCTGGCTTTATTATACTAGCTCCTTCGCCATAGCAGTTCATATACCGTCATTTAAAATTCTGTATTCTAATATCTCCTAGTCAAACATATATATTCACTAGCTTAAAACTTAAACCTAATCTTAAAGTTTAGATGGGGTACACACCCCCACAAACCCTACTAAAGTTTAGATGGGGTACACACCCCCCCACAAACCCTACTAAAGTTTAGATGGGGTACACACCCCCACAAACCCTACTAAAGTTTAGATGGGGTACACACCCCCACAAACCCTATTCACTCCCCGATTAACCCTGGCTTTAGCCCCACAAACCCAAAGCACATCCTGATTGACCCTTGCTAAACCCCCATAGACAGTGTCCCGTGTCAAGAGGGGTAATTTCAACAGGAATAAGTGTTGGGTCTGATTGGTGAAGGCGTCGGCCAGTTTAAATATATCCACTAGCCTAAAATTTAAACCTAATCCTAAGGTCCAAAAGGGGCATACACCCCCACAAACCCTAGGCATTTCCCGATTAACTCTGGCTTCAGCCGTACAAACCTAAAGCACACCCTGACTGATCAACAGGGATAAGTGTTGGGCCTGGTTGGTAAAGGCGTGGGCCAGTTTAAAGTGGCAGGATCGTGTGAAACTGAATCTCTGGTGGCGAGATCAGAAAGCACAAGAGGGCTGAATTGCCCACTGCCTATATGGTTTAAAATTTAAACCTAATCCAGATGGGGTGCACATCCCCATAAATTTTAGGCACTTCCCGATTAACTCTGGTTTTAGCCCCACAAACCCAAAGCACACCCTGATTGACCCTTGTTAAGTCCCCATAGACCTAGTGCTCCGGGTCGAGAGGGGTAAATTTCAACAGGGATGAGTGTTGGACTTGGTTAGTGAAGGCGTCGGTCATTTTGAAGTGGCAGGGTCGTGTGAAACTGAATCTCAAGTGGCAAGATCAGAAAGCACAAGAGGGCTGAATTGCCCACTGCCCGCATAATTTCACCCTAACTTAGTAAATTCCCATAAACTGGATATTCTGTGTTAAGAGGGGCAAGTTTCAATAAAGGCAAGTGGTGGACCTGGTTAATGGAGGCGTGGGCCAGTTCAAAGTGGCAGGGTCACGTGAAATTGAATCTCAAGTGGCGAGATCAAAAAACACGAGGGGGCTTTTTTGCCCACTGCCCGCATAATCTCAACCTAACCTTACAGTGACACGCTCTTCATTCTCCAGGCCACTGGAGGCCAATACGAAGGCTTAGATATTTAAACCCAAATGGACAGTGTACCTTTAAGAGTTGAATAAGTAAGGCTGCTTGGTATCCTAGCAACAGATAGGGTCTGCAGTTGGAGTGGTCAGACAGGTTTTAGGACACAATAAAAGTGGAGATGGAGTCCCGGGCTAGGGACGTTTTAACCGGATAGCATTTTTCAGAGACCTCCCCGGGAGACCGGAGTGATGGGAGTAAGTGGATTTGGTCTCCCAGGCGGGAGTCAAGCGTTGTTGGAGGCAGTTTGTTGGAGTTAAAATGGTTGACCCAAGACACAAAACTAGTGGTAAGAATATTATTGTTTTATTTTCCATGTAACCCTTGGCATATAGATGCCAGGTAGTGATTTTTTTTTTAAAAATATCATTACCCTTAGAATTACATGCCTCTCATTATTGGTCCCTGGGAGGAATACAGGCAGTGTCTGAGCCTGACACTGTTGGGCCACCTCGAGTAGGGTGTCTAGTGATTAAAGGCCCGAAACACCTGATGATCCGAGGTTACATTACTGATGATGTGTCCCAGTGCACACCCGGTTCGTTGAACCAAGTGGTGTCGGACCTGGATAATGAAAGGCATGGTCCAGATTAATCTGGCTTTATTATACTAGCTCCTTCGCCATAGCAGTTCATATACCGTCATTTAAAATTCTGTATTCTAATATCTCCTAGTCAAACATATATATTCACTAGCTTAAAACTTAAACCTAATCTTAAAGTTTAGATGGGGTACACACCCCCACAAACCCTACTAAAGTTTAGATGGGGTACACACCCCCCCACAAACCCTACTAAAGTTTAGATGGGGTACACACCCCCACAAACCCTACTAAAGTTTAGATGGGGTACACACCCCCACAAACCCTATTCACTCCCCGATTAACCCTGGCTTTAGCCCCACAAACCCAAAGCACATCCTGATTGACCCTTGCTAAACCCCCATAGACAGTGTCCCGTGTCAAGAGGGGTAATTTCAACAGGAATAAGTGTTGGGTCTGATTGGTGAAGGCGTCGGCCAGTTTAAATATATCCACTAGCCTAAAATTTAAACCTAATCCTAAGGTCCAAAAGGGGCATACACCCCCACAAACCCTAGGCATTTCCCGATTAACTCTGGCTTCAGCCGTACAAACCTAAAGCACACCCTGACTGATCAACAGGGATAAGTGTTGGGCCTGGTTGGTAAAGGCGTGGGCCAGTTTAAAGTGGCAGGATCGTGTGAAACTGAATCTCTGGTGGCGAGATCAGAAAGCACAAGAGGGCTGAATTGCCCACTGCCTATATGGTTTAAAATTTAAACCTAATCCAGATGGGGTGCACATCCCCATAAATTTTAGGCACTTCCCGATTAACTCTGGTTTTAGCCCCACAAACCCAAAGCACACCCTGATTGACCCTTGTTAAGTCCCCATAGACCTAGTGCTCCGGGTCGAGAGGGGTAAATTTCAACAGGGATGAGTGTTGGACTTGGTTAGTGAAGGCGTCGGTCATTTTGAAGTGGCAGGGTCGTGTGAAACTGAATCTCAAGTGGCAAGATCAGAAAGCACAAGAGGGCTGAATTGCCCACTGCCCGCATAATTTCACCCTAACTTAGTAAATTCCCATAAACTGGATATTCTGTGTTAAGAGGGGCAAGTTTCAATAAAGGCAAGTGGTGGACCTGGTTAATGGAGGCGTGGGCCAGTTCAAAGTGGCAGGGTCACGTGAAATTGAATCTCAAGTGGCGAGATCAAAAAACACGAGGGGGCTTTTTTGCCCACTGCCCGCATAATCTCAACCTAACCTTACAGTGACACGCTCTTCATTCTCCAGGCCACTGGAGGCCAATACGAAGGCTTAGATATTTAAACCCAAATGGACAGTGTACCTTTAAGAGTTGAATAAGTAAGGCTGCTTGGTATCCTAGCAACAGATAGGGTCTGCAGTTGGAGTGGTCAGACAGGTTTTAGGACACAATAAAAGTGGAGATGGAGTCCCGGGCTAGGGACGTTTTAACCGGATAGCATTTTTCAGAGACCTCCCCGGGAGACCGGAGTGATGGGAGTAAGTGGATTTGGTCTCCCAGGCGGGAGTCAAGCGTTGTTGGAGGCAGTTTGTTGGAGTTAAAATGGTTGACCCAAGACACAAAACTAGTGGTAAGAATATTATTGTTTTATTTTCCATGTAACCCTTGGCATATAGATGCCAGGTAGTGATTTTTTTTTAAAAATATCATTACCCTTAGAATTACATGCCTCTCATTATTGGTCCCTGGGAGGAATACAGGCAGTGTCTGAGCCTGACACTGTTGGGCCACCTCGAGTAGGGTGTCTAGTGATTAAAGGCCCGAAACACCTGATGATCCGAGGTTACATTACTGATGATGTGTCCCAGTGCACACCCGGTTCGTTGAACCAAGTGGTGTCGGACCTGGATAATGAAAGGCATGGTCCAGATTAATCTGGCTTTATTATACTAGCTACTTCGCCATAGCAGTTCATATACCGTCATTTAAAATTCTGTATTCTAATATCTCCTAGTCAAACATATATATTCACTAGCTTAAAACTTAAACCTAATCTTAAAGTTTAGATGGGGTACACACCCCCACAAACCCTACTAAAGTTTAGATGGGGTACACACCCCCCCACAAACCCTACTAAAGTTTAGATGGGGTACACACCCCCACAAACCCTACTAAAGTTTAGATGGGGTACACACCCCCACAAACCCTATTCACTCCCCGATTAACCCTGGCTTTAGCCCCACAAACCCAAAGCACATCCTGATTGACCCTTGCTAAACCCCCATAGACAGTGTCCCGTGTCAAGAGGGGTAATTTCAACAGGAATAAGTGTTGGGTCTGATTGGTGAAGGCGTCGGCCAGTTTAAATATATCCACTAGCCTAAAATTTAAACCTAATCCTAAGGTCCAAAAGGGGCATACACCCCCACAAACCCTAGGCATTTCCCGATTAACTCTGGCTTCAGCCGTACAAACCTAAAGCACACCCTGACTGATCAACAGGGATAAGTGTTGGGCCTGGTTGGTAAAGGCGTGGGCCAGTTTAAAGTGGCAGGATCGTGTGAAACTGAATCTCTGGTGGCGAGATCAGAAAGCACAAGAGGGCTGAATTGCCCACTGCCTATATGGTTTAAAATTTAAACCTAATCCAGATGGGGTGCACATCCCCATAAATTTTAGGCACTTCCCGATTAACTCTGGTTTTAGCCCCACAAACCCAAAGCACACCCTGATTGACCCTTGTTAAGTCCCCATAGACCTAGTGCTCCGGGTCGAGAGGGGTAAATTTCAACAGGGATGAGTGTTGGACTTGGTTAGTGAAGGCGTCGGTCATTTTGAAGTGGCAGGGTCGTGTGAAACTGAATCTCAAGTGGCAAGATCAGAAAGCACAAGAGGGCTGAATTGCCCACTGCCCGCATAATTTCACCCTAACTTAGTAAATTCCCATAAACTGGATATTCTGTGTTAAGAGGGGCAAGTTTCAATAAAGGCAAGTGGTGGACCTGGTTAATGGAGGCGTGGGCCAGTTCAAAGTGGCAGGGTCACGTGAAATTGAATCTCAAGTGGCGAGATCAAAAAACACGAGGGGGCTTTTTTGCCCACTGCCCGCATAATCTCAACCTAACCTTACAGTGACACGCTCTTCATTCTCCAGGCCACTGGAGGCCAATACGAAGGCTTAGATATTTAAACCCAAATGGACAGTGTACCTTTAAGAGTTGAATAAGTAAGGCTGCTTGGTATCCTAGCAACAGATAGGGTCTGCAGTTGGAGTGGTCAGACAGGTTTTAGGACACAATAAAAGTGGAGATGGAGTCCCGGGCTAGGGACGTTTTAACCGGATAGCATTTTTCAGAGACCTCCCCGGGAGACCGGAGTGATGGGAGTAAGTGGATTTGGTCTCCCAGGCGGGAGTCAAGCGTTGTTGGAGGCAGTTTGTTGGAGTTAAAATGGTTGACCCAAGACACAAAACTAGTGGTAAGAATATTATTGTTTTATTTTCCATGTAACCCTTGGCATATAGATGCCAGGTAGTGATTTTTTTTTAAAAATATCATTACCCTTAGAATTACATGCCTCTCATTATTGGTCCCTGGGAGGAATACAGGCAGTGTCTGAGCCTGACACTGTTGGGCCACCTCGAGTAGGGTGTCTAGTGATTAAAGGCCCGAAACACCTGATGATCCGAGGTTACATTACTGATGATGTGTCCCAGTGCACACCCGGTTCGTTGAACCAAGTGGTGTCGGACCTGGATAATGAAAGGCATGGTCCAGATTAATCTGGCTTTATTATACTAGCTCCTTCGCCATAGCAGTTCATATACCGTCATTTAAAATTCTGTATTCTAATATCTCCTAGTCAAACATATATATTCACTAGCTTAAAACTTAAACCTAATCTTAAAGTTTAGATGGGGTACACACCCCCACAAACCCTACTAAAGTTTAGATGGGGTACACACCCCCCCACAAACCCTACTAAAGTTTAGATGGGGTACACACCCCCACAAACCCTACTAAAGTTTAGATGGGGTACACACCCCCACAAACCCTATTCACTCCCCGATTAACCCTGGCTTTAGCCCCACAAACCCAAAGCACATCCTGATTGACCCTTGCTAAACCCCCATAGACAGTGTCCCGTGTCAAGAGGGGTAATTTCAACAGGAATAAGTGTTGGGTCTGATTGGTGAAGGCGTCGGCCAGTTTAAATATATCCACTAGCCTAAAATTTAAACCTAATCCTAAGGTCCAAAAGGGGCATACACCCCCACAAACCCTAGGCATTTCCCGATTAACTCTGGCTTCAGCCGTACAAACCTAAAGCACACCCTGACTGATCAACAGGGATAAGTGTTGGGCCTGGTTGGTAAAGGCGTGGGCCAGTTTAAAGTGGCAGGATCGTGTGAAACTGAATCTCTGGTGGCGAGATCAGAAAGCACAAGAGGGCTGAATTGCCCACTGCCTATATGGTTTAAAATTTAAACCTAATCCAGATGGGGTGCACATCCCCATAAATTTTAGGCACTTCCCGATTAACTCTGGTTTTAGCCCCACAAACCCAAAGCACACCCTGATTGACCCTTGTTAAGTCCCCATAGACCTAGTGCTCCGGGTCGAGAGGGGTAAATTTCAACAGGGATGAGTGTTGGACTTGGTTAGTGAAGGCGTCGGTCATTTTGAAGTGGCAGGGTCGTGTGAAACTGAATCTCAAGTGGCAAGATCAGAAAGCACAAGAGGGCTGAATTGCCCACTGCCCGCATAATTTCACCCTAACTTAGTAAATTCCCATAAACTGGATATTCTGTGTTAAGAGGGGCAAGTTTCAATAAAGGCAAGTGGTGGACCTGGTTAATGGAGGCGTGGGCCAGTTCAAAGTGGCAGGGTCACGTGAAATTGAATCTCAAGTGGCGAGATCAAAAAACACGAGGGGGCTTTTTTGCCCACTGCCCGCATAATCTCAACCTAACCTTACAGTGACACGCTCTTCATTCTCCAGGCCACTGGAGGCCAATACGAAGGCTTAGATATTTAAACCCAAATGGACAGTGTACCTTTAAGAGTTGAATAAGTAAGGCTGCTTGGTATCCTAGCAACAGATAGGGTCTGCAGTTGGAGTGGTCAGACAGGTTTTAGGACACAATAAAAGTGGAGATGGAGTCCCGGGCTAGGGACGTTTTAACCGGATAGCATTTTTCAGAGACCTCCCCGGGAGACCGGAGTGATGGGAGTAAGTGGATTTGGTCTCCCAGGCGGGAGTCAAGCGTTGTTGGAGGCAGTTTGTTGGAGTTAAAATGGTTGACCCAAGACACAAAACTAGTGGTAAGAATATTATTGTTTTATTTTCCATGTAACCCTTGGCATATAGATGCCAGGTAGTGATTTTTTTTTAAAAATATCATTACCCTTAGAATTACATGCCTCTCATTATTGGTCCCTGGGAGGAATACAGGCAGTGTCTGAGCCTGACACTGTTGGGCCACCTCGAGTAGGGTGTCTAGTGATTAAAGGCCCGAAACACCTGATGATCCGAGGTTACATTACTGATGATGTGTCCCAGTGCACACCCGGTTCGTTGAACCAAGTGGTGTCGGACCTGGATAATGAAAGGCATGGTCCAGATTAATCTGGCTTTATTATACTAGCTCCTTCGCCATAGCAGTTCATATACCGTCATTTAAAATTCTGTATTCTAATATCTCCTAGTCAAACATATATATTCACTAGCTTAAAACTTAAACCTAATCTTAAAGTTTAGATGGGGTACACACCCCCACAAACCCTACTAAAGTTTAGATGGGGTACACACCCCCCCACAAACCCTACTAAAGTTTAGATGGGGTACACACCCCCACAAACCCTACTAAAGTTTAGATGGGGTACACACCCCCACAAACCCTATTCACTCCCCGATTAACCCTGGCTTTAGCCCCACAAACCCAAAGCACATCCTGATTGACCCTTGCTAAACCCCCATAGACAGTGTCCCGTGTCAAGAGGGGTAATTTCAACAGGAATAAGTGTTGGGTCTGATTGGTGAAGGCGTCGGCCAGTTTAAATATATCCACTAGCCTAAAATTTAAACCTAATCCTAAGGTCCAAAAGGGGCATACACCCCCACAAACCCTAGGCATTTCCCGATTAACTCTGGCTTCAGCCGTACAAACCTAAAGCACACCCTGACTGATCAACAGGGATAAGTGTTGGGCCTGGTTGGTAAAGGCGTGGGCCAGTTTAAAGTGGCAGGATCGTGTGAAACTGAATCTCTGGTGGCGAGATCAGAAAGCACAAGAGGGCTGAATTGCCCACTGCCTATATGGTTTAAAATTTAAACCTAATCCAGATGGGGTGCACATCCCCATAAATTTTAGGCACTTCCCGATTAACTCTGGTTTTAGCCCCACAAACCCAAAGCACACCCTGATTGACCCTTGTTAAGTCCCCATAGACCTAGTGCTCCGGGTCGAGAGGGGTAAATTTCAACAGGGATGAGTGTTGGACTTGGTTAGTGAAGGCGTCGGTCATTTTGAAGTGGCAGGGTCGTGTGAAACTGAATCTCAAGTGGCAAGATCAGAAAGCACAAGAGGGCTGAATTGCCCACTGCCCGCATAATTTCACCCTAACTTAGTAAATTCCCATAAACTGGATATTCTGTGTTAAGAGGGGCAAGTTTCAATAAAGGCAAGTGGTGGACCTGGTTAATGGAGGCGTGGGCCAGTTCAAAGTGGCAGGGTCACGTGAAATTGAATCTCAAGTGGCGAGATCAAAAAACACGAGGGGGCTTTTTTGCCCACTGCCCGCATAATCTCAACCTAACCTTACAGTGACACGCTCTTCATTCTCCAGGCCACTGGAGGCCAATACGAAGGCTTAGATATTTAAACCCAAATGGACAGTGTACCTTTAAGAGTTGAATAAGTAAGGCTGCTTGGTATCCTAGCAACAGATAGGGTCTGCAGTTGGAGTGGTCAGACAGGTTTTAGGACACAATAAAAGTGGAGATGGAGTCCCGGGCTAGGGACGTTTTAACCGGATAGCATTTTTCAGAGACCTCCCCGGGAGACCGGAGTGATGGGAGTAAGTGGATTTGGTCTCCCAGGCGGGAGTCAAGCGTTGTTGGAGGCAGTTTGTTGGAGTTAAAATGGTTGACCCAAGACACAAAACTAGTGGTAAGAATATTATTGTTTTATTTTCCATGTAACCCTTGGCATATAGATGCCAGGTAGTGATTTTTTTTTTTAAAAATATCATTACCCTTAGAATTACATGCCTCTCATTATTGGTCCCTGGGAGGAATACAGGCAGTGTCTGAGCCTGACACTGTTGGGCCACCTCGAGTAGGGTGTCTAGTGATTAAAGGCCCGAAACACCTGATGATCCGAGGTTACATTACTGATGATGTGTCCCAGTGCACACCCGGTTCGTTGAACCAAGTGGTGTCGGACCTGGATAATGAAAGGCATGGTCCAGATTAATCTGGCTTTATTATACTAGCTCCTTCGCCATAGCAGTTCATATACCGTCATTTAAAATTCTGTATTCTAATATCTCCTAGTCAAACATATATATTCACTAGCTTAAAACTTAAACCTAATCTTAAAGTTTAGATGGGGTACACACCCCCACAAACCCTACTAAAGTTTAGATGGGGTACACACCCCCCCACAAACCCTACTAAAGTTTAGATGGGGTACACACCCCCACAAACCCTACTAAAGTTTAGATGGGGTACACACCCCCACAAACCCTATTCACTCCCCGATTAACCCTGGCTTTAGCCCCACAAACCCAAAGCACATCCTGATTGACCCTTGCTAAACCCCCATAGACAGTGTCCCGTGTCAAGAGGGGTAATTTCAACAGGAATAAGTGTTGGGTCTGATTGGTGAAGGCGTCGGCCAGTTTAAATATATCCACTAGCCTAAAATTTAAACCTAATCCTAAGGTCCAAAAGGGGCATACACCCCCACAAACCCTAGGCATTTCCCGATTAACTCTGGCTTCAGCCGTACAAACCTAAAGCACACCCTGACTGATCAACAGGGATAAGTGTTGGGCCTGGTTGGTAAAGGCGTGGGCCAGTTTAAAGTGGCAGGATCGTGTGAAACTGAATCTCTGGTGGCGAGATCAGAAAGCACAAGAGGGCTGAATTGCCCACTGCCTATATGGTTTAAAATTTAAACCTAATCCAGATGGGGTGCACATCCCCATAAATTTTAGGCACTTCCCGATTAACTCTGGTTTTAGCCCCACAAACCCAAAGCACACCCTGATTGACCCTTGTTAAGTCCCCATAGACCTAGTGCTCCGGGTCGAGAGGGGTAAATTTCAACAGGGATGAGTGTTGGACTTGGTTAGTGAAGGCGTCGGTCATTTTGAAGTGGCAGGGTCGTGTGAAACTGAATCTCAAGTGGCAAGATCAGAAAGCACAAGAGGGCTGAATTGCCCACTGCCCGCATAATTTCACCCTAACTTAGTAAATTCCCATAAACTGGATATTCTGTGTTAAGAGGGGCAAGTTTCAATAAAGGCAAGTGGTGGACCTGGTTAATGGAGGCGTGGGCCAGTTCAAAGTGGCAGGGTCACGTGAAATTGAATCTCAAGTGGCGAGATCAAAAAACACGAGGGGGCTTTTTTGCCCACTGCCCGCATAATCTCAACCTAACCTTACAGTGACACGCTCTTCATTCTCCAGGCCACTGGAGGCCAATACGAAGGCTTAGATATTTAAACCCAAATGGACAGTGTACCTTTAAGAGTTGAATAAGTAAGGCTGCTTGGTATCCTAGCAACAGATAGGGTCTGCAGTTGGAGTGGTCAGACAGGTTTTAGGACACAATAAAAGTGGAGATGGAGTCCCGGGCTAGGGACGTTTTAACCGGATAGCATTTTTCAGAGACCTCCCCGGGAGACCGGAGTGATGGGAGTAAGTGGATTTGGTCTCCCAGGCGGGAGTCAAGCGTTGTTGGAGGCAGTTTGTTGGAGTTAAAATGGTTGACCCAAGACACAAAACTAGTGGTAAGAATATTATTGTTTTATTTTCCATGTAACCCTTGGCATATAGATGCCAGGTAGTGATTTTTTTTAAAAATATCATTACCCTTAGAATTACATGCCTCTCATTATTGGTCCCTGGGAGGAATACAGGCAGTGTCTGAGCCTGACACTGTTGGGCCACCTCGAGTAGGGTGTCTAGTGATTAAAGGCCCGAAACACCTGATGATCCGAGGTTACATTACTGATGATGTGTCCCAGTGCACACCCGGTTCGTTGAACCAAGTGGTGTCGGACCTGGATAATGAAAGGCATGGTCCAGATTAATCTGGCTTTATTATACTAGCTCCTTCGCCATAGCAGTTCATATACCGTCATTTAAAATTCTGTATTCTAATATCTCCTAGTCAAACATATATATTCACTAGCTTAAAACTTAAACCTAATCTTAAAGTTTAGATGGGGTACACACCCCCACAAACCCTACTAAAGTTTAGATGGGGTACACACCCCCCCACAAACCCTACTAAAGTTTAGATGGGGTACACACCCCCACAAACCCTACTAAAGTTTAGATGGGGTACACACCCCCACAAACCCTATTCACTCCCCGATTAACCCTGGCTTTAGCCCCACAAACCCAAAGCACATCCTGATTGACCCTTGCTAAACCCCCATAGACAGTGTCCCGTGTCAAGAGGGGTAATTTCAACAGGAATAAGTGTTGGGTCTGATTGGTGAAGGCGTCGGCCAGTTTAAATATATCCACTAGCCTAAAATTTAAACCTAATCCTAAGGTCCAAAAGGGGCATACACCCCCACAAACCCTAGGCATTTCCCGATTAACTCTGGCTTCAGCCGTACAAACCTAAAGCACACCCTGACTGATCAACAGGGATAAGTGTTGGGCCTGGTTGGTAAAGGCGTGGGCCAGTTTAAAGTGGCAGGATCGTGTGAAACTGAATCTCTGGTGGCGAGATCAGAAAGCACAAGAGGGCTGAATTGCCCACTGCCTATATGGTTTAAAATTTAAACCTAATCCAGATGGGGTGCACATCCCCATAAATTTTAGGCACTTCCCGATTAACTCTGGTTTTAGCCCCACAAACCCAAAGCACACCCTGATTGACCCTTGTTAAGTCCCCATAGACCTAGTGCTCCGGGTCGAGAGGGGTAAATTTCAACAGGGATGAGTGTTGGACTTGGTTAGTGAAGGCGTCGGTCATTTTGAAGTGGCAGGGTCGTGTGAAACTGAATCTCAAGTGGCAAGATCAGAAAGCACAAGAGGGCTGAATTGCCCACTGCCCGCATAATTTCACCCTAACTTAGTAAATTCCCATAAACTGGATATTCTGTGTTAAGAGGGGCAAGTTTCAATAAAGGCAAGTGGTGGACCTGGTTAATGGAGGCGTGGGCCAGTTCAAAGTGGCAGGGTCACGTGAAATTGAATCTCAAGTGGCGAGATCAAAAAACACGAGGGGGCTTTTTTGCCCACTGCCCGCATAATCTCAACCTAACCTTACAGTGACACGCTCTTCATTCTCCAGGCCACTGGAGGCCAATACGAAGGCTTAGATATTTAAACCCAAATGGACAGTGTACCTTTAAGAGTTGAATAAGTAAGGCTGCTTGGTATCCTAGCAACAGATAGGGTCTGCAGTTGGAGTGGTCAGACAGGTTTTAGGACACAATAAAAGTGGAGATGGAGTCCCGGGCTAGGGACGTTTTAACCGGATAGCATTTTTCAGAGACCTCCCCGGGAGACCGGAGTGATGGGAGTAAGTGGATTTGGTCTCCCAGGCGGGAGTCAAGCGTTGTTGGAGGCAGTTTGTTGGAGTTAAAATGGTTGACCCAAGACACAAAACTAGTGGTAAGAATATTATTGTTTTATTTTCCATGTAACCCTTGGCATATAGATGCCAGGTAGTGATTTTTTTAAAAATATCATTACCCTTAGAATTACATGCCTCTCATTATTGGTCCCTGGGAGGAATACAGGCAGTGTCTGAGCCTGACACTGTTGGGCCACCTCGAGTAGGGTGTCTAGTGATTAAAGGCCCGAAACACCTGATGATCCGAGGTTACATTACTGATGATGTGTCCCAGTGCACACCCGGTTCGTTGAACCAAGTGGTGTCGGACCTGGATAATGAAAGGCATGGTCCAGATTAATCTGGCTTTATTATACTAGCTCCTTCGCCATAGCAGTTCATATACCGTCATTTAAAATTCTGTATTCTAATATCTCCTAGTCAAACATATATATTCACTAGCTTAAAACTTAAACCTAATCTTAAAGTTTAGATGGGGTACACACCCCCACAAACCCTACTAAAGTTTAGATGGGGTACACACCCCCCCACAAACCCTACTAAAGTTTAGATGGGGTACACACCCCCACAAACCCTACTAAAGTTTAGATGGGGTACACACCCCCACAAACCCTATTCACTCCCCGATTAACCCTGGCTTTAGCCCCACAAACCCAAAGCACATCCTGATTGACCCTTGCTAAACCCCCATAGACAGTGTCCCGTGTCAAGAGGGGTAATTTCAACAGGAATAAGTGTTGGGTCTGATTGGTGAAGGCGTCGGCCAGTTTAAATATATCCACTAGCCTAAAATTTAAACCTAATCCTAAGGTCCAAAAGGGGCATACACCCCCACAAACCCTAGGCATTTCCCGATTAACTCTGGCTTCAGCCGTACAAACCTAAAGCACACCCTGACTGATCAACAGGGATAAGTGTTGGGCCTGGTTGGTAAAGGCGTGGGCCAGTTTAAAGTGGCAGGATCGTGTGAAACTGAATCTCTGGTGGCGAGATCAGAAAGCACAAGAGGGCTGAATTGCCCACTGCCTATATGGTTTAAAATTTAAACCTAATCCAGATGGGGTGCACATCCCCATAAATTTTAGGCACTTCCCGATTAACTCTGGTTTTAGCCCCACAAACCCAAAGCACACCCTGATTGACCCTTGTTAAGTCCCCATAGACCTAGTGCTCCGGGTCGAGAGGGGTAAATTTCAACAGGGATGAGTGTTGGACTTGGTTAGTGAAGGCGTCGG
>NC_133138.1:94723833-94763833 GCF_048418815.1 Hemitrygon akajei | reverse complement strand
GTACCTTTAAGAGTTGAATAGGTCCTTACCCCGGTATCCTAGCGACAGATAGGGTCTGCAGTTGGAGTGGTTAGACAGGTTTTAGGACACAATAAAAGTGGAGATGGAGTCCCGGGCTAGGGACGTTTTAACCGGATAGCATTTTTCAGAGACCTCCCTGGGAGACCGGAGTGATGGGAGTAAGTGGATTTGGTCTCCCAGGCGGGAGTCAAGCGTTGTTGGAGGCAGTTTGTTGGAGTTAAAATGGTTGACCCAAGACACAAAACTAGTGGTAAGAATATTATTGTTTTATTTTCCATGTAACCCTTGGCATATAGATGCCAGGTAGTGATTTTTTTAAAAAAATATCATTACCTTTAGAATTACATGCCTCTCATTATTGGTCCCTGGGAGGAATACAGGCAGTGTCTGAGCCTGACACTGTTGGGCCACCTCAAGTAGGGTGTCTAGTGATTAAAGGCCCGAAACACCTGATGATCCGAGGTTACATTACTGATGATGTGTCCCAGTGCACACCCGGTTCGTTGAACCAAGTGGTGTCGGACCTTGATAATGAAAGGCATGGTCCAGATTAACCTGGTTTTATTATATTAGCTCATTCGCCATAGCAGTTCATATACTGTCATTTAAAATTCTGTATTCTAATATCTCCTAGTCAAACATATATATTCACTAGCTTAAAACTTAAACCTAATCTTAAAGTTTAGATGGGGTATACACCCCCACAAACCCTACTAAAGTTTAGATGGGGTACACACCCCCACAAACCCTACTAAAGTTTAGATGGGGTACACACCCCCACAAACCCTACTAAAGTTTAGATGGGGTACACACCCCCACAAACCCTATTCACTCCCCGATTAACCCTGGCTTTAGCCCCACAAACCCAAAGCACATCCTGATTGACCCTTGCTAAACTCCCATAGACAGTGTCCCGTGTCAAGAGGGGTAATTTCAACAGGAATAAGTGTTGGGTCTGATTGGTGAAGGCGTCGGCCAGTTTAAATATATCCACTAGCCTAAAATTTAAACCTAATCCTAAGGTCCAAAAGGGGCATACACCCCCACAAACCCTAGGAACTCTGGCTTCAGCCGTACAAACCTAAAGCACACCCTGACTGATCAACAGGGATAAGTGTTGGGCCTGGTTGGTAAAGGCGTGGGCCAGTTTAAAGTGGCAGGATCGTGTGAAACTGAATCTCTGGTGGCGAGATCAGAAAGCACAAGAGGGCTGAATTGCCCACTGCCTGTATGGTTTAAAATTTAAACCTAATCCAGATGGGGTGCACATCCCCATAAATTTTTGCACTTCCCGATTAACTCTGGTTTTAGCCCCACAAACCCAAAGCACACCCTGATTGACCCTTGTTAAATCCCCATAGACTTAGTGCTCCGGGTCGAGAGGGGTAAATTTCAACAGGGATGAGTGTTGGACTTGGTTAGTGAAGGCGTCGGTCATTTTGAAGTGGCAGGGTCGTGTGAAACTGAATCTCAAGTGGCAAGATCAGAAAGCACAAGAGGGCTGAATTGCCCACTGCCCGCATAATTTCACCCTAACTTAGTAAATTCCCATAAATTGGATATTCTGTGTTAAGAGGGGCAAGTTTCAATAAAGGCAAGTGGTGGACCTGGTTAATGAAGGCGTGGGCCAGTTCAAAGTGGCAGGGTCACGTGAAATTGAATCTCAAGTGGCGAGATCAAAAAACACGAGGGGGCTTTTTTGCCCACTGCCCGTATAATCTCAACCTAACCCTAACCCTAACCCTAACGCGAATTACATGCCTCTCATTATTGGTCCCTGGGAGGAATACAGGCAGTGTCTGAGCCTGACACTGTTGGGCCACCTCGAGTAGGGTGTCTAGTGATTAAAGGCCCGAAACACCTGATGATCCGAGGTTACATTACTGTTGATGTGTCCCAGTGCACACCCGGTTCGTTGAACCAAGTGGTGTCGGACCTTGATAATGAAAGGCATGGTCCAGATTAACCTGGCTTTATTATACTAGCTCATTCGCCATAGCAGTTCATATACTGTCATTTAAAATTCTGTATTCTAATATCTCCTAGTCAAACATATATATTCACTAGCTTAAAACTTAAACCTAATCTTAAAGTTTAGATGGGGTATACACCCCCACAAACCCTACTAAAGTTTAGATGGGGTACACACCCCCACAAACCCTACTAAAGTTTAGATGGGGTACACACCCCCACAAACCCTACTAAAGTTTAGATGGGGTACACACCCCCACAAACCCTATTCACTCCCCGATTAACCCTGGCTTTAGCCCCACAAACCCAAAGCACATCCTGATTGACCCTTGCTAAACTCCCATAGACAGTGTCCCGTGTCAAGAGGGGTAATTTCAACAGGAATAAGTGTTGGGTCTGATTGGTGAAGGCGTCGGCCAGTTTAAATATATCCACTAGCCTAAAATTTAAACCTAATCCTAAGGTCCAAAAGGGGCATACACCCCCACAAACCCTAGGAACTCTGGCTTCAGCCGTACAAACCTAAAGCACACCCTGACTGATCAACAGGGATAAGTGTTGGGCCTGGTTGGTAAAGGCGTGGGCCAGTTTAAAGTGGCAGGATCGTGTGAAACTGAATCTCTGGTGGCGAGATCAGAAAGCACAAGAGGGCTGAATTGCCCACTGCCTGTATGGTTTAAAATTTAAACCTAATCCAGATGGGGTGCACATCCCCATAAATTTTTGCACTTCCCGATTAACTCTGGTTTTAGCCCCACAAACCCAAAGCACACCCTGATTGACCCTTGTTAAATCCCCATAGACTTAGTGCTCCGGGTCGAGAGGGGTAAATTTCAACAGGGATGAGTGTTGGACTTGGTTAGTGAAGGCGTCGGTCATTTTGAAGTGGCAGGGTCGTGTGAAACTGAATCTCAAGTGGCAAGATCAGAAAGCACAAGAGGGCTGAATTGCCCACTGCCCGCATAATTTCACCCTAACTTAGTAAATTCCCATAAATTGGATATTCTGTGTTAAGAGGGGCAAGTTTCAATAAAGGCAAGTGGTGGACCTGGTTAATGAAGGCGTGGGCCAGTTCAAAGTGGCAGGGTCACGTGAAATTGAATCTCAAGTGGCGAGATCAAAAAACACGAGGGGGCTTTTTTGCCCACTGCCCGTATAATCTCAACCTAACCCTAACCCTAACCCTAACGCGAATTACATGCCTCTCATTATTGGTCCCTGGGAGGAATACAGGCAGTGTCTGAGCCTGACACTGTTGGGCCACCTCGAGTAGGGTGTCTAGTGATTAAAGGCCCGAAACACCTGATGATCCGAGGTTACATTACTGTTGATGTGTCCCAGTGCACACCCGGTTCGTTGAACCAAGTGGTGTCGGACCTTGATAATGAAAGGCATGGTCCAGATTAACCTGGCTTTATTATACTAGCTCATTCGCCATAGCAGTTCATATACTGTCATTTAAAATTCTGTATTCTAATATCTCCTAGTCAAACATATATATTCACTAGCTTAAAACTTAAACCTAATCTTAAAGTTTAGATGGGGTATACACCCCCACAAACCCTACTAAAGTTTAGATGGGGTACACACCCCCACAAACCCTACTAAAGTTTAGATGGGGTACACACCCCCACAAACCCTACTAAAGTTTAGATGGGGTACACACCCCCACAAACCCTATTCACTCCCCGATTAACCCTGGCTTTAGCCCCACAAACCCAAAGCACATCCTGATTGACCCTTGCTAAACTCCCATAGACAGTGTCCCGTGTCAAGAGGGGTAATTTCAACAGGAATAAGTGTTGGGTCTGATTGGTGAAGGCGTCGGCCAGTTTAAATATATCCACTAGCCTAAAATTTAAACCTAATCCTAAGGTCCAAAAGGGGCATACACCCCCACAAACCCTAGGAACTCTGGCTTCAACCGTACAAACCTAAAGCACACCCTGACTGATCAACAGGGATAAGTGTTGGGCCTGGTTGGTAAAGGCGTGGGCCAGTTTAAAGTGGCAGGATCGTGTGAAACTGAATCTCTGGTGGCGAGATCAGAAAGCACAAGAGGGCTGAATTGCCCACTGCCTGTATGGTTTAAAATTTAAACCTAATCCAGATGGGGTGCACATCCCCATAAATTTTAGGCACTTCCCGATTAATTCTGGTTTTAGCCCCACAAACCCAAAGCACACCCTGATTGACCCTTGTTAAATCCCCATAGACTTAGTGCTCTGGGTCGAGAGGGGTAAATTTCAACAGGGATGAGTGTTGGACTTGGTTAGTGAAGGCGTCGGTCATTTTGAAGTGGCAGGGTCGTGTGAAACTGAATCTCAAGTGGCAAGATCAGAAAGCACAAGAGGGCTGAATTGCCCACTGCCCGCATAATTTCACCCTAACTTAGTAAATTCCCATAAACTGGATATTCTGTGTTAAGAGGGGCAAGTTTCAATAAAGGCAAGTGGTGGACCTGGTTAATGAAGGCGTGGGCCAGTTCAAAGTGGCAGGGTCACGTGAAATTGAATCTCAAGTGGCGAGATCAAAAAACACGAGGGGGCTTTTTTGCCCACTGCCCGCATAATCTCAACCTAACCCTAACCCTAACCCTAACCCTAACCCTAACCCTAACCCTAACCCTAACCCTAACCCTAACCCTAACTCTGGCTTCAGCCGTACAAACCTAAAGCGCACCCTGACTGATCAACAGGGATAAGTGTTGGGCCTGGTTGGTAAAGGCGTGGGCCAGTTTAAAGTGGCAGGATCGTGTGAAACTGAATCTCTGGTGGCGAGATCAGAAAGCACAAGAGGGCTGAATTGCCCACTGCCTGTATGGTTTAAAATTTAAACCTAATCCAGATGGGGTGCACATCCCCATAAATTTTAGGCACTTCCCGATTAACTCTGGTTTTAGCCCCACAAACCCAAAGCACACCCTAATTGACCCTTGTTAAATCCCCATAGACTTAGTGCTCCGGGTCGAGAGGGGTAAATTTCAACAGGGATGAGTGTTGGACTTGGTTAGTGAAGGCGTCGGTCATTTTGAAGTGGCAGGGTCGTGTGAAACTGAATCTCAAGCGGCAAGATCAGAAAGCACAGGAGGGCTGAATTGCCCACTGCCCGCATAATTTCACCCTAACTTAGTAAATTCCCATAAACTGGATATTCTGTGTTAAGAGGGGCAAGTTTCAATAAAGGCAAGTGGTGGACCTGGTTAATGAAGGCGTGGGCCAGTTCAAAGTGGCAGGGTCACGTGAAATTGAATCTCAAGTGGCGAGATCAAAAAACACGAGGGGGCTTTTTTGTCCACTGCCCGCATAATCTCAACCTAACCTTACAGTGACACGCTCTTCATTCTCCAGGCCACTGGAGGCCAATAAGAAGGCTTAGATATTTAAACCCAAATGGACAGTGTACCTTTAAGAGTTGAATAAGTAAGGCTGCTTGGTATCCTAGCAACAGATAGGGTCTGCAGTTGGAGTGGTCAGACAGGTTTTAGGACACAATAAAAGTGGAGATGGAGTCCCGGGCTAGGGACGTTTTAACCGGATAGCATTTTTCAGAGACCTCCCCGGGAGACCGGAGTGATGGGAGTAAGTGGATTTGGTCTCCGAGGCGGGAGTCAAGCGTTGTTGGAGGCAGTTTGTTGGAGTTAAAATGGTTGACCCAAGACACAAAACTAGTGGTAAGAATATTATTGTTTTATTTTCCATGTAACCCTTGGCATATAGATGCCAGGTAGTGATTTTTTTAAAAAAATATCATTACCCTTAGAATTACATGCCTCTCATTATTGGTCCCTGGGAGGAATACAGGCAGTGTCTGAGCCTGACACTGTTGGGCCACCTCGAGTAGGGTGTCTAGTGATTGAAGGCCCGAAACACCTGATGATCCGAGGTTACATTACTGATGATGTGTCCCAGTGTACACCCGGTTCGTTGAACCAAGTGGTGTCGGACCTTGATAATGAAAGGCATGGTCTAGATTAACCTGGCTTTATTATACTAGCTTATTCGCCATAGCAGTTCATATATCGTCATTTAAAATTCTGTATTCTAATATCTCCTAGTCAAACATATATATTCACTAGCTTAAAACTTAAACCTAATCTTAAAGTTTAGATGGGGTACACACCCCCACAAACCCTACTAAAGTTTAGATGGGGTACACACCCCCACAAACCCTACTAAAGTTTAGATGGGGTACACACCCCCACAAACCCTACTAAAGTTTAGATGGGGTACACACCCCCACAAACCCTATTCACTCCCCGATTAACCCTGGCTTTAGCCCCACAAACCCAAAGCACATCCTGATTGACCCTTGCTAAACCCCCATAGACAGTGTCCCGTGTCAAGAGGGGTAATTTCAACAGGAATAAGTGTTGGGTCTGATTGGTGAAGGCGTCGGCCAGTTTAAATATATCCACTAGCCTAAAATTTAAACCTAATCCTAGGGTCCAAAAGGGGCATACACCCCCACAAACCCTAGGCACTTCCCGATTAACTCTGGCTTCAGCCGTACAAACCTAAAGCACACCCTGACTGATCAACAGGGATAAGTGTTGGGCCTGGTTGGTAAAGGCGTGGGCCAGTTTAAAGTGGCAGGATCGTGTGAAACTGAATCTCTGGTGGCGAGATCAGAAAGCACAAGAGGGCTGAATTGCCCACTGCCTGTATGGTTTAAAATTTAAACCTAATCCAGATGGGGTGCACATCCCCATAAATTTTAGGCACTTCCCGATTAACTCTGGTTTTAGCCCCACAAACCCAAAGCACACCCTGATTGACCCTTGTTAAATCCCCATAGACTTAGTGCTCCGGGTCGAGAGGGGTAAATTTCAACAGGGATGAGTGTTGGACTTGGTTAGTGAAGGCGTCGGTCATTTTGAAGTGGCAGGGTCGTGTGAAACTGAATCTCAAGTGGCAAGATCAGAAAGCACAAGAGGGCTGAATTGCCCACTGCCCGCATAATTTCACCCTAACTTAGTAAATTCCCATAAACTGGATATTCTGTGTTAAGAGGGGCAAGTTTCAATAAAGGCAAGTGGTGGACCTGGTTAATGAAGGCGTGGGCCAGTTCAAAGTGGCAGGGTCACGTGAAATTGAATCTCAAGTGGCGAGATCAAAAAACACGAGGGGGCTTTTTTGCCCACTGCCCGCATAATCTCAACCTAACCTTACAGTGACACGCTCTTCATTCTCCAGGCCACTGGAGGCCAATAAGAAGGCTTAGATATTTAAACCCAAATGGACAGTGTACCTTTAAGAGTTGAATAAGTAAGGCTGCTTGGTATCCTAGCAACAGATAGGGTCTGCAGTTGGAGTGGTCAGACAGGTTTTAGGACACAATAAAAGTGGAGATGGAGTCCCGGGCTAGGGACGTTTTAACCGGATAGCATTTTTCAGAGACCTCCCCGGGAGACCGGAGTGATGGGAGTAAGTGGATTTGGTCTCCGAGGCGGGAGTCAAGCGTTGTTGGAGGCAGTTTGTTGGAGTTAAAATGGTTGACCCAAGACACAAAACTAGTGGTAAGAATATTATTGTTTTATTTTCCATGTAACCCTTGGCATATAGATGCCAGGTAGTGATTTTTTTAAAAAAATATCATTACCCTTAGAATTACATGCCTCTCATTATTGGTCCCTGGGAGGAATACAGGCAGTGTCTGAGCCTGACACTGTTGGGCCACCTCGAGTAGGGTGTCTAGTGATTGAAGGCCCGAAACACCTGATGATCCGAGGTTACATTACTGATGATGTGTCCCAGTGTACACCCGGTTCGTTGAACCAAGTGGTGTCGGACCTTGATAATGAAAGGCATGGTCTAGATTAACCTGGCTTTATTATACTAGCTTATTCGCCATAGCAGTTCATATATCGTCATTTAAAATTCTGTATTCTAATATCTCCTAGTCAAACATATATATTCACTAGCTTAAAACTTAAACCTAATCTTAAAGTTTAGATGGGGTACACACCCCCACAAACCCTACTAAAGTTTAGATGGGGTACACACCCCCACAAACCCTACTAAAGTTTAGATGGGGTACACACCCCCACAAACCCTACTAAAGTTTAGATGGGGTACACACCCCCACAAACCCTATTCACTCCCCGATTAACCCTGGCTTTAGCCCCACAAACCCAAAGCACATCCTGATTGACCCTTGCTAAACCCCCATAGACAGTGTCCCGTGTCAAGAGGGGTAATTTCAACAGGAATAAGTGTTGGGTCTGATTGGTGAAGGCGTCGGCCAGTTTAAATATATCCACTAGCCTAAAATTTAAACCTAATCCTAGGGTCCAAAAGGGGCATACACCCCCACAAACCCTAGGCACTTCCCGATTAACTCTGGCTTCAGCCGTACAAACCTAAAGCACACCCTGACTGATCAACAGGGATAAGTGTTGGGCCTGGTTGGTAAAGGCGTGGGCCAGTTTAAAGTGGCAGGATCGTGTGAAACTGAATCTCTGGTGGCGAGATCAGAAAGCACAAGAGGGCTGAATTGCCCACTGCCTGTATGGTTTAAAATTTAAACCTAATCCAGATGGGGTGCACATCCCCATAAATTTTAGGCACTTCCCGATTAACTCTGGTTTTAGCCCCACAAACCCAAAGCACACCCTGATTGACCCTTGTTAAATCCCCATAGACTTAGTGCTCCGGGTCGAGAGGGGTAAATTTCAACAGGGATGAGTGTTGGACTTGGTTAGTGAAGGCGTC
The DNA here is from genome assembly GCF_048418815.1 of Hemitrygon akajei. Taxonomy (NCBI): domain Eukaryota; kingdom Metazoa; phylum Chordata; class Chondrichthyes; order Myliobatiformes; family Dasyatidae; genus Hemitrygon; species Hemitrygon akajei. Next base: position 94,755,128 of record NC_133138.1, on the reverse strand, counting down.
GGTCATTTTGAAGTGGCAGGGTCGTGTGAAACTGAATCTCAAGTGGCAAGATCAGAAAGCACAAGAGGGCTGAATTGCCCACTGCCCGCATAATTTCACCCTAACTTAGTAAATTCCCATAAACTGGATATTCTGTGTTAAGAGGGGCAAGTTTCAATAAAGGCAAGTGGTGGACCTGGTTAATGAAGGCGTGGGCCAGTTCAAAGTGGCAGGGTCACGTGAAATTGAATCTCAAGTGGCGAGATCAAAAAACACGAGGGGGCTTTTTTGCCCACTGCCCGCATAATCTCAACCTAACCTTACAGTGACACGCTCTTCATTCTCCAGGCCACTGGAGGCCAATAAGAAGGCTTAGATATTTAAACCCAAATGGACAGTGTACCTTTAAGAGTTGAATAAGTAAGGCTGCTTGGTATCCTAGCAACAGATAGGGTCTGCAGTTGGAGTGGTCAGACAGGTTTTAGGACACAATAAAAGTGGAGATGGAGTCCCGGGCTAGGGACGTTTTAACCGGATAGCATTTTTCAGAGACCTCCCCGGGAGACCGGAGTGATGGGAGTAAGTGGATTTGGTCTCCGAGGCGGGAGTCAAGCGTTGTTGGAGGCAGTTTGTTGGAGTTAAAATGGTTGACCCAAGACACAAAACTAGTGGTAAGAATATTATTGTTTTATTTTCCATGTAACCCTTGGCATATAGATGCCAGGTAGTGATTTTTTTAAAAAAATATCATTACCCTTAGAATTACATGCCTCTCATTATTGGTCCCTGGGAGGAATACAGGCAGTGTCTGAGCCTGACACTGTTGGGCCACCTCGAGTAGGGTGTCTAGTGATTGAAGGCCCGAAACACCTGATGATCCGAGGTTACATTACTGATGATGTGTCCCAGTGTACACCCGGTTCGTTGAACCAAGTGGTGTCGGACCTTGATAATGAAAGGCATGGTCTAGATTAACCTGGCTTTATTATACTAGCTTATTCGCCATAGCAGTTCATATATCGTCATTTAAAATTCTGTATTCTAATATCTCCTAGTCAAACATATATATTCACTAGCTTAAAACTTAAACCTAATCTTAAAGTTTAGATGGGGTACACACCCCCACAAACCCTACTAAAGTTTAGATGGGGTACACACCCCCACAAACCCTACTAAAGTTTAGATGGGGTACACACCCCCACAAACCCTACTAAAGTTTAGATGGGGTACACACCCCCACAAACCCTATTCACTCCCCGATTAACCCTGGCTTTAGCCCCACAAACCCAAAGCACATCCTGATTGACCCTTGCTAAACCCCCATAGACAGTGTCCCGTGTCAAGAGGGGTAATTTCAACAGGAATAAGTGTTGGGTCTGATTGGTGAAGGCGTCGGCCAGTTTAAATATATCCACTAGCCTAAAATTTAAACCTAATCCTAGGGTCCAAAAGGGGCATACACCCCCACAAACCCTAGGCACTTCCCGATTAACTCTGGCTTCAGCCGTACAAACCTAAAGCACACCCTGACTGATCAACAGGGATAAGTGTTGGGCCTGGTTGGTAAAGGCGTGGGCCAGTTTAAAGTGGCAGGATCGTGTGAAACTGAATCTCTGGTGGCGAGATCAGAAAGCACAAGAGGGCTGAATTGCCCACTGCCTGTATGGTTTAAAATTTAAACCTAATCCAGATGGGGTGCACATCCCCATAAATTTTAGGCACTTCCCGATTAACTCTGGTTTTAGCCCCACAAACCCAAAGCACACCCTGATTGACCCTTGTTAAATCCCCATAGACTTAGTGCTCCGGGTCGAGAGGGGTAAATTTCAACAGGGATGAGTGTTGGACTTGGTTAGTGAAGGCGTCGGTCATTTTGAAGTGGCAGGGTCGTGTGAAACTGAATCTCAAGTGGCAAGATCAGAAAGCACAAGAGGGCTGAATTGCCCACTGCCCGCATAATTTCACCCTAACTTAGTAAATTCCCATAAACTGGATATTCTGTGTTAAGAGGGGCAAGTTTCAATAAAGGCAAGTGGTGGACCTGGTTAATGAAGGCGTGGGCCAGTTCAAAGTGGCAGGGTCACGTGAAATTGAATCTCAAGTGGCGAGATCAAAAAACACGAGGGGGCTTTTTTGCCCACTGCCCGCATAATCTCAACCTAACCTTACAGTGACACGCTCTTCATTCTCCAGGCCACTGGAGGCCAATAAGAAGGCTTAGATATTTAAACCCAAATGGACAGTGTACCTTTAAGAGTTGAATAAGTAAGGCTGCTTGGTATCCTAGCAACAGATAGGGTCTGCAGTTGGAGTGGTCAGACAGGTTTTAGGACACAATAAAAGTGGAGATGGAGTCCCGGGCTAGGGACGTTTTAACCGGATAGCATTTTTCAGAGACCTCCCCGGGAGACCGGAGTGATGGGAGTAAGTGGATTTGGTCTCCGAGGCGGGAGTCAAGCGTTGTTGGAGGCAGTTTGTTGGAGTTAAAATGGTTGACCCAAGACACAAAACTAGTGGTAAGAATATTATTGTTTTATTTTCCATGTAACCCTTGGCATATAGATGCCAGGTAGTGATTTTTTTTAAAAAATATCATTACCCTTAGAATTACATGCCTCTCATTATTGGTCCCTGGGAGGAATACAGGCAGTGTCTGAGCCTGACACTGTTGGGCCACCTCGAGTAGGGTGTCTAGTGATTAAAGGCCCGAAACACCTGATGATCCGAGGTTACATTACTGATGATGTGTCCCAGTGTACACCCGGTTCGTTGAACCAAGTGGTGTCGGACCTTGATAATGAAAGGCATGGTCTAGATTAACCTGGCTTTATTATACTAGCTTATTCGCCATAGCAGTTCATATATCGTCATTTAAAATTCTGTATTCTAATATCTCCTAGTCAAACATATATATTCACTAGCTTAAAACTTAAACCTAATCTTAAAGTTTAGATGGGGTACACACCCCCACAAACCCTACTAAAGTTTAGATGGGGTACACACCCCCACAAACCCTACTAAAGTTTAGATGGGGTACACACCCCCACAAACCCTACTAAAGTTTAGATGGGGTACACACCCCCACAAACCCTATTCACTCCCCGATTAACCCTGGCTTTAGCCCCACAAACCCAAAGCACATCCTGATTGACCCTTGCTAAACCCCCATAGACAGTGTCCCGTGTCAAGAGGGGTAATTTCAACAGGAATAAGTGTTGGGTCTGATTGGTGAAGGCGTCGGCCAGTTTAAATATATCCACTAGCCTAAAATTTAAACCTAATCCTAGGGTCCAAAAGGGGCATACACCCCCACAAACCCTAGGCACTTCCCGATTAACTCTGGCTTCAGCCGTACAAACCTAAAGCACACCCTGACTGATCAACAGGGATAAGTGTTGGGCCTGGTTGGTAAAGGCGTGGGCCAGTTTAAAGTGGCAGGATCGTGTGAAACTGAATCTCTGGTGGCGAGATCAGAAAGCACAAGAGGGCTGAATTGCCCACTGCCTGTATGGTTTAAAATTTAAACCTAATCCAGATGGGGTGCACATCCCCATAAATTTTAGGCACTTCCCGATTAACTCTGGTTTTAGCCCCACAAACCCAAAGCACACCCTGATTGACCCTTGTTAAATCCCCATAGACTTAGTGCTCCGGGTCGAGAGGGGTAAATTTCAACAGGGATGAGTGTTGGACTTGGTTAGTGAAGGCGTCGGTCATTTTGAAGTGGCAGGGTCGTGTGAAACTGAATCTCAAGTGGCAAGATCAGAAAGCACAAGAGGGCTGAATTGCCCACTGCCCGCATAATTTCACCCTAACTTAGTAAATTCCCATAAACTGGATATTCTGTGTTAAGAGGGGCAAGTTTCAATAAAGGCAAGTGGTGGACCTGGTTAATGAAGGCGTGGGCCAGTTCAAAGTGGCAGGGTCACGTGAAATTGAATCTCAAGTGGCGAGATCAAAAAACACGAGGGGGCTTTTTTGCCCACTGCCCGCATAATCTCAACCTAACCCTAACCCTAACCCTAACCCTAACCCTAACCCTAACCCTAACGCGAATTACATGCCTCTCATTATTGGTCCCTGGGAGGAATACAGGCAGTGTCTGAGCCTGACACTGTTGGGCCACCTCGAGTAGGGTGTCTAGTGATTAAAGGCCCGAAACACCTGATGATCCGAGGTTACATTACTGTTGATGTGTCCCAGTGCACACCCGGTTCGTTGAACCAAGTGGTGTCGGACCTTGATAATGAAAGGCATGGTCCAGATTAACCTGGCTTTATTATACTAGCTCATTCGCCATAGCAGTTCATATACTGTCATTTAAAATTCTGTATTCTAATATCTCCTAGTCAAACATATATATTCACTAGCTTAAAACTTAAACCTAATCTTAAAGTTTAGATGGGGTACACACCCCCACAAACCCTACTAAAGTTTAGATGGGGTACACACCCCCACAAACCCTACTAAAGTTTAGATGGGGTACACACCCCCACAAACCCTACTAAAGTTTAGATGGGGTACACACCCCCACAAACCCTATTCACTCCCCGATTAACCCTGGCTTTAGCCCCACAAACCCAAAGCACATCCTGATTGACCCTTGCTAAACTCCCATAGACAGTGTCCCGTGTCAAGAGGGGTAATTTCAACAGGAATAAGTGTTGGGTCTGATTGGTGAAGGCGTCGGCCAGTTTAAATATATCCACTAGCCTAAAATTTAAACCTAATCCTAAGGTCCAAAAGGGGCATACACCCCCACAAACCCTAGGAACTCTGGCTTCAACCGTACAAACCTAAAGCACACCCTGACTGATCAACAGGGATAAGTGTTGGGCCTGGTTGGTAAAGGCGTGGGCCAGTTTAAAGTGGCAGGATCGTGTGAAACTGAATCTCTGGTGGCGAGATCAGAAAGCACAAGAGGGCTGAATTGCCCACTGCCTGTATGGTTTAAAATTTAAACCTAATCCAGATGGGGTGCACATCCCCATAAATTTTAGGCACTTCCCGATTAATTCTGGTTTTAGCCCCACAAACCCAAAGCACACCCTGATTGACCCTTGTTAAATCCCCATAGACTTAGTGCTCTGGGTCGAGAGGGGTAAATTTCAACAGGGATGAGTGTTGGACTTGGTTAGTGAAGGCGTCGGTCATTTTGAAGTGGCAGGGTCGTGTGAAACTGAATCTCAAGTGGCAAGATCAGAAAGCACAAGAGGGCTGAATTGCCCACTGCCCGCATAATTTCACCCTAACTTAGTAAATTCCCATAAACTGGATATTCTGTGTTAAGAGGGGCAAGTTTCAATAAAGGCAAGTGGTGGACCTGGTTAATGAAGGCGTGGGCCAGTTCAAAGTGGCAGGGTCACGTGAAATTGAATCTCAAGTGGCGAGATCAAAAAACACGAGGGGGCTTTTTTGCCCACTGCCCGCATAATCTCAACCTAACCCTAACCCTAACCCTAACCCTAACCCTAACCCTAACCCTAACCCTAACCCTAACCCTAACCCTAACCCTAACTCTGGCTTCAGCCGTACAAACCTAAAGCGCACCCTGACTGATCAACAGGGATAAGTGTTGGGCCTGGTTGGTAAAGGCGTGGGCCAGTTTAAAGTGGCAGGATCGTGTGAAACTGAATCTCTGGTGGCGAGATCAGAAAGCACAAGAGGGCTGAATTGCCCACTGCCTGTATGGTTTAAAATTTAAACCTAATCCAGATGGGGTGCACATCCCCATAAATTTTAGGCACTTCCCGATTAACTCTGGTTTTAGCCCCACAAACCCAAAGCACAACCTGATTGACCCTTGTTAAATCCCCATAGACTTAGTGCTCCGGGTCGAGAGGGGTAAATTTCAACAGGGATGAGTGTTGGACTTGGTTAGTGAAGGCGTCGGTCATTTTGAAGTGGCAGGGTCGTGTGAAACTGAATCTCAAGCGGCAAGATCAGAAAGCACAAGAGGGCTGAATTGCCCACTGCCCGCATAATTTCACCCTAACTTAGTAAATTCCCATAAACTGGATATTCTGTGTTAAGAGGGGCAAGTTTCAATAAAGGCAAGTGGTGGACCTGGTTAATGAAGGCGTGGGCCAGTTCAAAGTGGCAGGGTCACGTGAAATTGAATCTCAAGTGGCGAGATCAAAAAACACGAGGGGGCTTTTTTGTCCACTGCCCGCATAATCTCAACCTAACCTTACAGTGACACGCTCTTCATTCTCCAGGCCACTGGAGGCCAATAAGAAGGCTTAGATATTTAAACCCAAATGGACAGTGTACCTTTAAGAGTTGAATAAGTAAGGCTGCTTGGTATCCTAGCAACAGATAGGGTCTGCAGTTGGAGTGGTCAGACAGGTTTTAGGACACAATAAAAGTGGAGATGGAGTCCCGGGCTAGGGACGTTTTAACCGGATAGCATTTTTCAGAGACCTCCCCGGGAGACCGGAGTGATGGGAGTAAGTGGATTTGGTCTCCCAGGCGGGAGTCAAGCGTTGTTGGAGGCAGTTTGTTGGAGTTAAAATGGTTGACCCAAGACACAAAACTAGTGGTAAGAATATTATTGTTTTATTTTCCATGTAACCCTTGGCATATAGATGCCAGGTAGTGATTTTTTTAAAAAAATATCATTACCCTTAGAATTACATGCCTCTCATTATTGGTCCCTGGGAGGAATACAGGCAGTGTCTGAGCCTGACACTGTTGGGCCACCTCGAGTAGGGTGTCTAGTGATTAAAGGCCCGAAACACCTGATGATCCGAGGTTACATTACTGATGATGTGTCCCAGTGCACACCCGGTTCGTTGAACCAAGTGGTGTCGGACCTTGATAATGAAAGGCATGGTCCAGATTAACCTGGCTTTATTATACTAGCTCATTCGCCATAGCAGTTCATATACTGTCATTTAAAATTCTGTATTCTAATATCTCCTAGTCAAACATATATATTCACTAGCTTAAAACTTAAACCTAATCTTAAAGTTTAGATGGGGTATACACCCCCACAAACCCTACTAAAGTTTAGATGGGGTACACACCCCCACAAACCCTACTAAAGTTTAGATGGGGTACACACACCCCCACAAACCCTACTAAAGTTTAGATGGGGTACACACCCCCACAAACCCTATTCACTCCCCGATTAACCCTGGCTTTAGCCCCACAAACCCAAAGCACATCCTGATTGACCCTTGCTAAACCCCCATAGACAGTGTCCCGTGTCAAGAGGGGTAATTTCAACAGGAATAAGTGTTGGGTCTGATTGGTGAAGGCGTCGGCCAGTTTAAATATATCCACTAGCCTAAAATTTAAACCTAATCCTAAGGTCCAAAAGGGGCATACACCCCCACAAACCCTAGGAACTCTGGCTTCAGCCGTACAACCCTAAAGCACACCCTGACTGATCAACAGGGATAAGTGTTGGGCCTGGTTGGTAAAGGCGTGGGCCAGTTTAAAGTGGCAGGATCGTGTGAAACTGAATCTCTGGTGGCGAGATCAGAAAGCACAAGAGGGCTGAATTGCCCACTGCCTGTATGGTTTAAAATTTAAACCTAATCCAGATGGGGTGCACATCCCCATAAATTTTAGGCACTTCCCGATTAACTCTGGTTTTAGCCCCACAAACCCAAAGCACACCCTGATTGACCCTTGTTAAATCCCCATAGACTTAGTGCTCCGGGTCGAGAGGGGTAAATTTCAACAGGGATGAGTGTTGGACTTGGTTAGTGAAGGCGTCGGTCATTTTGAAGTGGCAGGGTCGTGTGAAACTGAATCTCAAGTGGCAAGATCAGAAAGCACAAGAGGGCTGAATTGCCCACTGCCCGCATAATTTCACCCTAACTTAGTAAATTCCCATAAATTGGATATTCTGTGTTAAGAGGGGCAAGTTTCAATAAAGGCAAGTGGTGGACCTGGTTAATGAAGGCGTGGGCCAGTTCAAAGTGGCAGGGTCACGTGAAATTGAATCTCAAGTGGCGAGATCAAAAAACACGAGGGGGCTTTTTTGCCCACTGCCCGCATAATCTCAACCTAACCTTACAGTGACACGCTCTTCATTCTCCAGGCCACTGGAGGCCAATAAGAAGGTTTAGATATTTAAACCCAAATGGACAGTGTACCTTTAAGAGTTGAATAGGTAAGGCTGCTTGGTATCCTAGCAACAGATAGGGTCTGCAGTTGGAGTGGTCAGACAGGTTTTAGGACACAATAAAAGTGGAGATGGAGTCCCGGGCTAGGGATGTTTTAACCGGATAGCATTTTTCAGAGACCTCCCCGGGAGACCGGAGTGATGGGAGTAAGTGGATTTGGTCTCCCAGGCGGGAGTCAAGCGTTGTTGGAGGCAGTTTGTTGGAGTTAAAATGGTTGACCCAAGATACAAAACTAGTGGTAAGAATATTATTGTTTTATTTTCCATGTAACCCTTGGCATATAGATGCCAGGTAGTGATTTTTTAAAAAAAATATCATTACCCTTAGAATTACATGCCTCTCATTATTGGTCCCTGGGAGGAATACAGGCAGTGTCTGAGCCTGACACTGTTGGGCCACCTCGAGTAGGGTGTCTAGTGATTAAAGGCCCGAAACACCTGATGATCCGAGGTTACATTACTGATGATGTGTCCCAGTGCACACCCGGTTCGTTGAACCAAGTGGTGTCGGACCTTGATAATGAAAGGCATGGTCTAGATTAACCTGGCTTTATTATACTAGCTCATTCGCCATAGCAGTTCATATACTGTCATTTAAAATTCTGTATTCTAATATCTCCTAGTCAAACATATATATTCACTAGCTTAAAACTTAAACCTAATCTTAAAGTTTAGATGGGGTATACACCCCCACAAACCCTACTAAAGTTTAGATGGGGTACACACCCCCACAAACCCTATTAAAGTTTAGATGGGGTACACACCCCCACAAACCCTACTAAAGTTTAGATGGGGTACACACCCCCACAAACCCTATTCACTCCCCGATTAACCCTGGCTTTAGCCCCACAAACCCAAAGCACATCCTGATTGACCCTTGCTAAACTCCCATAGACAGTGTCCCGTGTCAAGAGGGGTAATTTCAACAGGAATAAGTGTTGGGTCTGATTGGTGAAGGCGTCGGCCAGTTTAAATATATCCACTAGCCTAAAATTTAAACCTAATCCTAAGGTCCAAAAGGGGCATACACCCCCACAAACCCTAGGAACTCTGGCTTCAGCCGTACAACCCTAAAGCACACCCTGACTGATCAACAGGGATAAGTGTTGGGCCTGGTTGGTAAAGGCGTGGGCCAGTTTAAAGTGGCAGGATCGTGTGAAACTGAATCTCTGGTGGCGAGATCAGAAAGCACAAGAGGGCTGAATTGCCCACTGCCTGTATGGTTTAAAATTTAAACCTAATCCAGATGGGGTGCACATCCCCATAAATTTTAGGCACTTCCCGATTAACTCTGGTTTTAGCCCCACAAACCCAAAGCACACCCTGATTGACCCTTGTTAAATCCCCATAGACTTAGTGCTCCGGGTCGAGAGGGGTAAATTTCAACAGGGATGAGTGTTGGACTTGGTTAGTGAAGGCGTCGGTCATTTTGAAGTGGCAGGGTCGTGTGAAACTGAATCTCAAGTGGCAAGATCAGAAAGCACAAGAGGGCTGAATTGCCCACTGCCCGCATAATTTCACCCTAACTTAGTAAATTCCCATAAATTGGATATTCTGTGTTAAGAGGGGCAAGTTTCAATAAAGGCAAGTGGTGGACCTGGTTAATGAAGGCGTGGGCCAGTTCAAAGTGGCAGGGTCACGTGAAATTGAATCTCAAGTGGCGAGATCAAAAAACACGAGGGGGCTTTTTTGCCCACTGCCCGCATAATCTCAACCTAACCTTACAGTGACACGCTCTTCATTCTCCAGGCCACTGGAGGCCAATAAGAAGGTTTAGATATTTAAACCCAAATGGACAGTGTACCTTTAAGAGTTGAATAGGTAAGGCTGCTTGGTATCCTAGCAACAGATAGGGTCTGCAGTTGGAGTGGTCAGACAGGTTTTAGGACACAATAAAAGTGGAGATGGAGTCCCGGGCTAGGGATGTTTTAACCGGATAGCATTTTTCAGAGACCTCCCCGGGAGACCGGAGTGATGGGAGTAAGTGGATTTGGTCTCCCAGGCGGGAGTCAAGCGTTGTTGGAGGCAGTTTGTTGGAGTTAAAATGGTTGACCCAAGATACAAAACTAGTGGTAAGAATATTATTGTTTTATTTTCCATGTAACCCTTGGCATATAGATGCCAGGTAGTGATTTTTTTAAAAAAATATCATTACCCTTAGAATTACATGCCTCTCATTATTGGTCCCTGGGAGGAATACAGGCAGTGTCTGAGCCTGACACTGTTGGGCCACCTCGAGTAGGGTGTCTAGTGATTAAAGGCCCGAAACACCTGATGATCCGAGGTTACATTACTGATGATGTGTCCCAGTGCACACCCGGTTCGTTGAACCAAGTGGTGTCGGACCTTGATAATGAAAGGCATGGTCTAGATTAACCTGGCTTTATTATACTAGCTCATTCGCCATAGCAGTTCATATACTGTCATTTAAAATTCTGTATTCTAATATCTCCTAGTCAAACATATATATTCACTAGCTTAAAACTTAAACCTAATCTTAAAGTTTAGATGGGGTATACACCCCCACAAACCCTACTAAAGTTTAGATGGGGTACACACCCCCACAAACCCTATTAAAGTTTAGATGGGGTACACACCCCCACAAACCCTACTAAAGTTTAGATGGGGTACACACCCCCACAAACCCTATTCACTCCCCGATTAACCCTGGCTTTAGCCCCACAAACCCAAAGCACATCCTGATTGACCCTTGCTAAACTCCCATAGACAGTGTCCCGTGTCAAGAGGGGTAATTTCAACAGGAATAAGTGTTGGGTCTGATTGGTGAAGGCGTCGGCCAGTTTAAATATATCCACTAGCCTAAAATTTAAACCTAATCCTAAGGTCCAAAAGGGGCATACACCCCCACAAACCCTAGGAACTCTGGCTTCAGCCGTACAACCCTAAAGCACACCCTGACTGATCAACAGGGATAAGTGTTGGGCCTGGTTGGTAAAGGCGTGGGCCAGTTTAAAGTGGCAGGATCGTGTGAAACTGAATCTCTGGTGGCGAGATCAGAAAGCACAAGAGGGCTGAATTGCCCACTGCCTGTATGGTTTAAAATTTAAACCTAATCCAGATGGGGTGCACATCCCCATAAATTTTAGGCACTTCCCGATTAACTCTGGTTTTAGCCCCACAAACCCAAAGCACACCCTGATTGACCCTTGTTAAATCCCCATAGACTTAGTGCTCCGGGTCGAGAGGGGTAAATTTCAACAGGGATGAGTGTTGGACTTGGTTAGTGAAGGCGTCGGTCATTTTGAAGTGGCAGGGTCGTGTGAAACTGAATCTCAAGTGGCAAGATCAGAAAGCACAAGAGGGCTGAATTGCCCACTGCCCGCATAATTTCACCCTAACTTAGTAAATTCCCATAAATTGGATATTCTGTGTTAAGAGGGGCAAGTTTCAATAAAGGCAAGTGGTGGACCTGGTTAATGAAGGCGTGGGCCAGTTCAAAGTGGCAGGGTCACGTGAAATTGAATCTCAAGTGGCGAGATCAAAAAACACGAGGGGGCTTTTTTGCCCACTGCCCGCATAATCTCAACCTAACCTTACAGTGACACGCTCTTCATTCTCCAGGCCACTGGAGGCCAATAAGAAGGTTTAGATATTTAAACCCAAATGGACAGTGTACCTTTAAGAGTTGAATAGGTAAGGCTGCTTGGTATCCTAGCAACAGATAGGGTCTGCAGTTGGAGTGGTCAGACAGGTTTTAGGACACAATAAAAGTGGAGATGGAGTCCCGGGCTAGGGATGTTTTAACCGGATAGCATTTTTCAGAGACCTCCCCGGGAGACCGGAGTGATGGGAGTAAGTGGATTTGGTCTCCCAGGCGGGAGTCAAGCGTTGTTGGAGGCAGTTTGTTGGAGTTAAAATGGTTGACCCAAGATACAAAACTAGTGGTAAGAATATTATTGTTTTATTTTCCATGTAACCCTTGGCATATAGATGCCAGGTAGTGATTTTTTAAAAAAAATATCATTACCCTTAGAATTACATGCCTCTCATTATTGGTCCCTGGGAGGAATACAGGCAGTGTCTGAGCCTGACACTGTTGGGCCACCTCGAGTAGGGTGTCTAGTGATTAAAGGCCCGAAACACCTGATGATCCGAGGTTACATTACTGATGATGTGTCCCAGTGCACACCCGGTTCGTTGAACCAAGTGGTGTCGGACCTTGATAATGAAAGGCATGGTCTAGATTAACCTGGCTTTATTATACTAGCTCATTCGCCATAGCAGTTCATATACTGTCATTTAAAATTCTGTATTCTAATATCTCCTAGTCAAACATATATATTCACTAGCTTAAAACTTAAACCTAATCTTAAAGTTTAGATGGGGTATACACCCCCACAAACCCTACTAAAGTTTAGATGGGGTACACACCCCCACAAACCCTATTAAAGTTTAGATGGGGTACACACCCCCACAAACCCTACTAAAGTTTAGATGGGGTACACACCCCCACAAACCCTATTCACTCCCCGATTAACCCTGGCTTTAGCCCCACAAACCCAAAGCACATCCTGATTGACCCTTGCTAAACTCCCATAGACAGTGTCCCGTGTCAAGAGGGGTAATTTCAACAGGAATAAGTGTTGGGTCTGATTGGTGAAGGCGTCGGCCAGTTTAAATATATCCACTAGCCTAAAATTTAAACCTAATCCTAAGGTCCAAAAGGGGCATACACCCCCACAAACCCTAGGAACTCTGGCTTCAGCCGTACAACCCTAAAGCACACCCTGACTGATCAACAGGGATAAGTGTTGGGCCTGGTTGGTAAAGGCGTGGGCCAGTTTAAAGTGGCAGGATCGTGTGAAACTGAATCTCTGGTGGCGAGATCAGAAAGCACAAGAGGGCTGAATTGCCCACTGCCTGTATGGTTTAAAATTTAAACCTAATCCAGATGGGGTGCACATCCCCATAAATTTTAGGCACTTCCCGATTAACTCTGGTTTTAGCCCCACAAACCCAAAGCACACCCTGATTGACCCTTGTTAAATCCCCATAGACTTAGTGCTCCGGGTCGAGAGGGGTAAATTTCAACAGGGATGAGTGTTGGACTTGGTTAGTGAAGGCGTCGGTCATTTTGAAGTGGCAGGGTCGTGTGAAACTGAATCTCAAGTGGCAAGATCAGAAAGCACAAGAGGGCTGAATTGCCCACTGCCCGCATAATTTCACCCTAACTTAGTAAATTCCCATAAATTGGATATTCTGTGTTAAGAGGGGCAAGTTTCAATAAAGGCAAGTGGTGGACCTGGTTAATGAAGGCGTGGGCCAGTTCAAAGTGGCAGGGTCACGTGAAATTGAATCTCAAGTGGCGAGATCAAAAAACACGAGGGGGCTTTTTTGCCCACTGCCCGCATAATCTCAACCTAACCTTACAGTGACACGCTCTTCATTCTCCAGGCCACTGGAGGCCAATAAGAAGGTTTAGATATTTAAACCCAAATGGACAGTGTACCTTTAAGAGTTGAATAGGTAAGGCTGCTTGGTATCCTAGCAACAGATAGGGTCTGCAGTTGGAGTGGTCAGACAGGTTTTAGGACACAATAAAAGTGGAGATGGAGTCCCGGGCTAGGGATGTTTTAACCGGATAGCATTTTTCAGAGACCTCCCCGGGAGACCGGAGTGATGGGAGTAAGTGGATTTGGTCTCCCAGGCGGGAGTCAAGCGTTGTTGGAGGCAGTTTGTTGGAGTTAAAATGGTTGACCCAAGATACAAAACTAGTGGTAAGAATATTATTGTTTTATTTTCCATGTAACCCTTGGCATATAGATGCCAGGTAGTGATTTTTTTAAAAAAATATCATTACCCTTAGAATTACATGCCTCTCATTATTGGTCCCTGGGAGGAATACAGGCAGTGTCTGAGCCTGACACTGTTGGGCCACCTCGAGTAGGGTGTCTAGTGATTAAAGGCCCGAAACACCTGATGATCCGAGGTTACATTACTGATGATGTGTCCCAGTGCACACCCGGTTCGTTGAACCAAGTGGTGTCGGACCTTGATAATGAAAGGCATGGTCTAGATTAACCTGGCTTTATTATACTAGCTCATTCGCCATAGCAGTTCATATACTGTCATTTAAAATTCTGTATTCTAATATCTCCTAGTCAAACATATATATTCACTAGCTTAAAACTTAAACCTAATCTTAAAGTTTAGATGGGGTATACACCCCCACAAACCCTACTAAAGTTTAGATGGGGTACACACCCCCACAAACCCTATTAAAGTTTAGATGGGGTACACACCCCCACAAACCCTACTAAAGTTTAGATGGGGTACACACCCCCACAAACCCTATTCACTCCCCGATTAACCCTGGCTTTAGCCCCACAAACCCAAAGCACATCCTGATTGACCCTTGCTAAACTCCCATAGACAGTGTCCCGTGTCAAGAGGGGTAATTTCAACAGGAATAAGTGTTGGGTCTGATTGGTGAAGGCGTCGGCCAGTTTAAATATATCCACTAGCCTAAAATTTAAACCTAATCCTAAGGTCCAAAAGGGGCATACACCCCCACAAACCCTAGGAACTCTGGCTTCAGCCGTACAACCCTAAAGCACACCCTGACTGATCAACAGGGATAAGTGTTGGGCCTGGTTGGTAAAGGCGTGGGCCAGTTTAAAGTGGCAGGATCGTGTGAAACTGAATCTCTGGTGGCGAGATCAGAAAGCACAAGAGGGCTGAATTGCCCACTGCCTGTATGGTTTAAAATTTAAACCTAATCCAGATGGGGTGCACATCCCCATAAATTTTAGGCACTTCCCGATTAACTCTGGTTTTAGCCCCACAAACCCAAAGCACACCCTGATTGACCCTTGTTAAATCCCCATAGACTTAGTGCTCCGGGTCGAGAGGGGTAAATTTCAACAGGGATGAGTGTTGGACTTGGTTAGTGAAGGCGTCGGTCATTTTGAAGTGGCAGGGTCGTGTGAAACTGAATCTCAAGTGGCAAGATCAGAAAGCACAAGAGGGCTGAATTGCCCACTGCCCGCATAATTTCACCCTAACTTAGTAAATTCCCATAAATTGGATATTCTGTGTTAAGAGGGGCAAGTTTCAATAAAGGCAAGTGGTGGACCTGGTTAATGAAGGCGTGGGCCAGTTCAAAGTGGCAGGGTCACGTGAAATTGAATCTCAAGTGGCGAGATCAAAAAACACGAGGGGGCTTTTTTGCCCACTGCCCGCATAATCTCAACCTAACCTTACAGTGACACGCTCTTCATTCTCCAGGCCACTGGAGGCCAATAAGAAGGTTTAGATATTTAAACCCAAATGGACAGTGTACCTTTAAGAGTTGAATAGGTAAGGCTGCTTGGTATCCTAGCAACAGATAGGGTCTGCAGTTGGAGTGGTCAGACAGGTTTTAGGACACAATAAAAGTGGAGATGGAGTCCCGGGCTAGGGATGTTTTAACCGGATAGCATTTTTCAGAGACCTCCCCGGGAGACCGGAGTGATGGGAGTAAGTGGATTTGGTCTCCCAGGCGGGAGTCAAGCGTTGTTGGAGGCAGTTTGTTGGAGTTAAAATGGTTGACCCAAGATACAAAACTAGTGGTAAGAATATTATTGTTTTATTTTCCATGTAACCCTTGGCATATAGATGCCAGGTAGTGATTTTTTAAAAAAAATATCATTACCCTTAGAATTACATGCCTCTCATTATTGGTCCCTGGGAGGAATACAGGCAGTGTCTGAGCCTGACACTGTTGGGCCACCTCGAGTAGGGTGTCTAGTGATTAAAGGCCCGAAACACCTGATGATCCGAGGTTACATTACTGATGATGTGTCCCAGTGCACACCCGGTTCGTTGAACCAAGTGGTGTCGGACCTTGATAATGAAAGGCATGGTCTAGATTAACCTGGCTTTATTATACTAGCTCATTCGCCATAGCAGTTCATATACTGTCATTTAAAATTCTGTATTCTAATATCTCCTAGTCAAACATATATATTCACTAGCTTAAAACTTAAACCTAATCTTAAAGTTTAGATGGGGTATACACCCCCACAAACCCTACTAAAGTTTAGATGGGGTACACACCCCCACAAACCCTATTAAAGTTTAGATGGGGTACACACCCCCACAAACCCTACTAAAGTTTAGATGGGGTACACACCCCCACAAACCCTATTCACTCCCCGATTAACCCTGGCTTTAGCCCCACAAACCCAAAGCACATCCTGATTGACCCTTGCTAAACTCCCATAGACAGTGTCCCGTGTCAAGAGGGGTAATTTCAACAGGAATAAGTGTTGGGTCTGATTGGTGAAGGCGTCGGCCAGTTTAAATATATCCACTAGCCTAAAATTTAAACCTAATCCTAAGGTCCAAAAGGGGCATACACCCCCACAAACCCTAGGAACTCTGGCTTCAGCCGTACAACCCTAAAGCACACCCTGACTGATCAACAGGGATAAGTGTTGGGCCTGGTTGGTAAAGGCGTGGGCCAGTTTAAAGTGGCAGGATCGTGTGAAACTGAATCTCTGGTGGCGAGATCAGAAAGCACAAGAGGGCTGAATTGCCCACTGCCTGTATGGTTTAAAATTTAAACCTAATCCAGATGGGGTGCACATCCCCATAAATTTTAGGCACTTCCCGATTAACTCTGGTTTTAGCCCCACAAACCCAAAGCACACCCTGATTGACCCTTGTTAAATCCCCATAGACTTAGTGCTCCGGGTCGAGAGGGGTAAATTTCAACAGGGATGAGTGTTGGACTTGGTTAGTGAAGGCGTCGGTCATTTTGAAGTGGCAGGGTCGTGTGAAACTGAATCTCAAGTGGCAAGATCAGAAAGCACAAGAGGGCTGAATTGCCCACTGCCCGCATAATTTCACCCTAACTTAGTAAATTCCCATAAATTGGATATTCTGTGTTAAGAGGGGCAAGTTTCAATAAAGGCAAGTGGTGGACCTGGTTAATGAAGGCGTGGGCCAGTTCAAAGTGGCAGGGTCACGTGAAATTGAATCTCAAGTGGCGAGATCAAAAAACACGAGGGGGCTTTTTTGCCCACTGCCCGCATAATCTCAACCTAACCTTACAGTGACACGCTCTTCATTCTCCAGGCCACTGGAGGCCAATAAGAAGGTTTAGATATTTAAACCCAAATGGACAGTGTACCTTTAAGAGTTGAATAGGTAAGGCTGCTTGGTATCCTAGCAACAGATAGGGTCTGCAGTTGGAGTGGTCAGACAGGTTTTAGGACACAATAAAAGTGGAGATGGAGTCCCGGGCTAGGGATGTTTTAACCGGATAGCATTTTTCAGAGACCTCCCCGGGAGACCGGAGTGATGGGAGTAAGTGGATTTGGTCTCCCAGGCGGGAGTCAAGCGTTGTTGGAGGCAGTTTGTTGGAGTTAAAATGGTTGACCCAAGATACAAAACTAGTGGTAAGAATATTATTGTTTTATTTTCCATGTAACCCTTGGCATATAGATGCCAGGTAGTGATTTTTAAAAAAAAATATCATTACCCTTAGAATTACATGCCTCTCATTATTGGTCCCTGGGAGGAATACAGGCAGTGTCTGAGCCTGACACTGTTGGGCCACCTCGAGTAGGGTGTCTAGTGATTAAAGGCCCGAAACACCTGATGATCCGAGGTTACATTACTGATGATGTGTCCCAGTGCACACCCGGTTCGTTGAACCAAGTGGTGTCGGACCTTGATAATGAAAGGCATGGTCTAGATTAACCTGGCTTTATTATACTAGCTCATTCGCCATAGCAGTTCATATACTGTCATTTAAAATTCTGTATTCTAATATCTCCTAGTCAAACATATATATTCACTAGCTTAAAACTTAAACCTAATCTTAAAGTTTAGATGGGGTATACACCCCCACAAACCCTACTAAAGTTTAGATGGGGTACACACCCCCACAAACCCTATTAAAGTTTAGATGGGGTACACACCCCCACAAACCCTACTAAAGTTTAGATGGGGTACACACCCCCACAAACCCTATTCACTCCCCGATTAACCCTGGCTTTAGCCCCACAAACCCAAAGCACATCCTGATTGACCCTTGCTAAACTCCCATAGACAGTGTCCCGTGTCAAGAGGGGTAATTTCAACAGGAATAAGTGTTGGGTCTGATTGGTGAAGGCGTCGGCCAGTTTAAATATATCCACTAGCCTAAAATTTAAACCTAATCCTAAGGTCCAAAAGGGGCATACACCCCCACAAACCCTAGGAACTCTGGCTTCAGCCGTACAACCCTAAAGCACACCCTGACTGATCAACAGGGATAAGTGTTGGGCCTGGTTGGTAAAGGCGTGGGCCAGTTTAAAGTGGCAGGATCGTGTGAAACTGAATCTCTGGTGGCGAGATCAGAAAGCACAAGAGGGCTGAATTGCCCACTGCCTGTATGGTTTAAAATTTAAACCTAATCCAGATGGGGTGCACATCCCCATAAATTTTAGGCACTTCCCGATTAACTCTGGTTTTAGCCCCACAAACCCAAAGCACACCCTGATTGACCCTTGTTAAATCCCCATAGACTTAGTGCTCCGGGTCGAGAGGGGTAAATTTCAACAGGGATGAGTGTTGGACTTGGTTAGTGAAGGCGTCGGTCATTTTGAAGTGGCAGGGTCGTGTGAAACTGAATCTCAAGTGGCAAGATCAGAAAGCACAAGAGGGCTGAATTGCCCACTGCCCGCATAATTTCACCCTAACTTAGTAAATTCCCATAAATTGGATATTCTGTGTTAAGAGGGGCAAGTTTCAATAAAGGCAAGTGGTGGACCTGGTTAATGAAGGCGTGGGCCAGTTCAAAGTGGCAGGGTCACGTGAAATTGAATCTCAAGTGGCGAGATCAAAAAACACGAGGGGGCTTTTTTGCCCACTGCCCGCATAATCTCAACCTAACCTTACAGTGACACGCTCTTCATTCTCCAGGCCACTGGAGGCCAATAAGAAGGTTTAGATATTTAAACCCAAATGGACAGTGTACCTTTAAGAGTTGAATAGGTAAGGCTGCTTGGTATCCTAGCAACAGATAGGGTCTGCAGTTGGAGTGGTCAGACAGGTTTTAGGACACAATAAAAGTGGAGATGGAGTCCCGGGCTAGGGATGTTTTAACCGGATAGCATTTTTCAGAGACCTCCCCGGGAGACCGGAGTGATGGGAGTAAGTGGATTTGGTCTCCCAGGCGGGAGTCAAGCGTTGTTGGAGGCAGTTTGTTGGAGTTAAAATGGTTGACCCAAGATACAAAACTAGTGGTAAGAATATTATTGTTTTATTTTCCATGTAACCCTTGGCATATAGATGCCAGGTAGTGATTTTTTAAAAAAAATATCATTACCCTTAGAATTACATGCCTCTCATTATTGGTCCCTGGGAGGAATACAGGCAGTGTCTGAGCCTGACACTGTTGGGCCACCTCGAGTAGGGTGTCTAGTGATTAAAGGCCCGAAACACCTGATGATCCGAGGTTACATTACTGATGATGTGTCCCAGTGCACACCCGGTTCGTTGAACCAAGTGGTGTCGGACCTTGATAATGAAAGGCATGGTCTAGATTAACCTGGCTTTATTATACTAGCTCATTCGCCATAGCAGTTCATATACTGTCATTTAAAATTCTGTATTCTAATATCTCCTAGTCAAACATATATATTCACTAGCTTAAAACTTAAACCTAATCTTAAAGTTTAGATGGGGTATACACCCCCACAAACCCTACTAAAGTTTAGATGGGGTACACACCCCCACAAACCCTATTAAAGTTTAGATGGGGTACACACCCCCACAAACCCTACTAAAGTTTAGATGGGGTACACACCCCCACAAACCCTATTCACTCCCCGATTAACCCTGGCTTTAGCCCCACAAACCCAAAGCACATCCTGATTGACCCTTGCTAAACTCCCATAGACAGTGTCCCGTGTCAAGAGGGGTAATTTCAACAGGAATAAGTGTTGGGTCTGATTGGTGAAGGCGTCGGCCAGTTTAAATATATCCACTAGCCTAAAATTTAAACCTAATCCTAAGGTCCAAAAGGGGCATACACCCCCACAAACCCTAGGAACTCTGGCTTCAGCCGTACAACCCTAAAGCACACCCTGACTGATCAACAGGGATAAGTGTTGGGCCTGGTTGGTAAAGGCGTGGGCCAGTTTAAAGTGGCAGGATCGTGTGAAACTGAATCTCTGGTGGCGAGATCAGAAAGCACAAGAGGGCTGAATTGCCCACTGCCTGTATGGTTTAAAATTTAAACCTAATCCAGATGGGGTGCACATCCCCATAAATTTTAGGCACTTCCCGATTAACTCTGGTTTTAGCCCCACAAACCCAAAGCACACCCTGATTGACCCTTGTTAAATCCCCATAGACTTAGTGCTCCGGGTCGAGAGGGGTAAATTTCAACAGGGATGAGTGTTGGACTTGGTTAGTGAAGGCGTCGGTCATTTTGAAGTGGCAGGGTCGTGTGAAACTGAATCTCAAGTGGCAAGATCAGAAAGCACAAGAGGGCTGAATTGCCCACTGCCCGCATAATTTCACCCTAACTTAGTAAATTCCCATAAATTGGATATTCTGTGTTAAGAGGGGCAAGTTTCAATAAAGGCAAGTGGTGGACCTGGTTAATGAAGGCGTGGGCCAGTTCAAAGTGGCAGGGTCACGTGAAATTGAATCTCAAGTGGCGAGATCAAAAAACACGAGGGGGCTTTTTTGCCCACTGCCCGCATAATCTCAACCTAACCCTAAACCCTAACCCTAACCCTAACCCTAACCCTAACCCTAACCCCTAAACCCTAAACCCTAAACCCTAACCCTAACCCTAACCCTAACCCTAACCCTAACCCTAACCCTAACCCTAACCCTAACCCTAACCCTAACCCTAACCCTAACCCTAACCCTAACCCTAACCCTAACCCTAACCCTAACCCTAATCCTACGGAGGAACCCTCAGCTAGGGAGACCGGACGAGGCCTTGCTAGAACTCCTTCACCTCAGCCTGACTAAAAATGACTTTGAATTCGATGGTAAATTCTACCTACAAGTCAAGGGCACAGCAATGGGAAAGAAGTTTGCTCCAGCCTATGCCAATATATACATGGCTGGGTGGGAGGAAACAGTCTATCCAGAGTGCCCTAAAAAACCCATGTGTCTCTATAGATACCTGGATGACATCTGGGGAGTGTGGACACACTCAGAGGGGGAATTAGAGGAATTTATTCAAATCCTAAACACTCATCACCCATCCATTAAGGTTAAAGCTATAACAGATAAGGAGAAGATTGACTTCCTGGACACCACAGTGTTTAAACTAGCACCAGAAAGTGGCAACCGAAAACTAGCTACCAAGGTATTCTTTAAAACCACAGACACACACACCCTCCTACACACAGGGAGTCACCATCCCAAACACACCTTCAGAGGCATTGTCAAGGGACAGCTGACCCGCTTTCACCGCATTTGCACTAGGCCGGAGGACTTCCACCAGGCCACAACCATCCTCTTCTCTGCTCTTAGACACAGGGGCTACAGCAGAAGGAGACTTAGGCACATTAAATCTGACTTTCTGAAAAGTATCACAAATCCCCAACCACAGAACATCACAACACCGAAACTACCCTTGATAACGGGATACAGTGGGATGGCAGTGAATATTCACAGGATGGTCAAAACACGCTTTGAGCAACTGAAAACGGAAGTGGGGACACTGGGACAATACACCATTGTCTCAGCCTTCAAAAGGGGTAGGAATCTGAAAGACATACTAGTCAGTACCAAAGTACGAGCAGCGCCAAACTGTGAGGTGGGAAACTGCAGGGCATGCATATACCTGAGAATTTCAAAAAGCATACACAACAGAGCCACAGGAAAGTGGGCCGAGATAGAGCAGAGGATAACTTGTGAACAAAAGAATGTAGTATATGCCATCCTGTGCACAGAATGCCATATTATATACATCGGGGAGACGGGCAACAGCTTGAGAACCAGACTCACGGGACACCTCAGTAACATCAGAAGGGGAAACCAAAACAGACCAGTTAGCAGGCACTTCCAGGAGCATGGGACGTACCCCTTAAAAATATTAGGCCTGGAAACTAACATAAACTGGTCAAACGCCCAAAGAAAACTAGCAGAGAGGAGATGGATTGAAACACTGCATACTTATTCTCCGTACGGCCTAAATGAGGCCTAAAAAGCTAGGCTGCCCTGAAACTAACATCTTCACAACCCGTAAATACGGATGCTCTTCTCGCCAGGGGGCTAAACTCACCCCACACCACCAGTTATATACCCTTTAAAATAGCATTACCCTCAGAATTACATGCCTTTCATTGTCTGGTCCAGGGGAAATACACAAACCAAGCCTGATCAGCTTTGGTGGGGCCACTTCGGGGAGGGTGTATGATGATTAAAGGCCCGAAACACCTGATGATCCGTGGGTGCATCACTGACGATGTGTCCCACTGCACACCCGGTTCGTTGAACCAAGTGGGACCGGACCACGACAATGAAAGGTATGGACCAGATTAACCGGACTTCCCTATATAAGCCTAGCCTCCAATACCAGCTCATACTCAAAACTCGGCAGCCTAACCTCTCCCAGCCAAACATATACATCCACCAGGCCTACACTCAAACCTAATCCTAAAGTCCAAAAGGGGCACACACACCCCCACAAACCCTAGACACTTCCTGATTAGCCCGGGCTTCAGCCCCACAAACCCTAAGCACACCCCGATTAACCCTTGCTAAACCCCCACAAACCGATATGTACATCCACCGGTCCAACACTCAAACCTAATCCTAAAGTCCAAAAGGGGCACACACCCCCACAAACCCTAGGCACTTCCCGATTAGCCCTGGCTTCAGCCCCACAAACCCTAAACACACCCCGATTAACCCTTGCTCTCCCAGCCAAACATATACATCCACCAGGCCTGCACTCAAACCTAATCCTAAAGTCCAAAAGGGGCACACACACCCCCACAAACCCTAAGTATACCCTGATTAATACTGGTTTAAATCCCCATAAACGGGATATTCTGTGTTAAGAGGGGCAAGTTTCAATAAAGGCAAGTGTTGGACCTGGTTAATGAAGGCGTGGGCCAGTTCAAAGTGGCAGGGTCGCGTGAAATTGAATCTCAAGTGGCGAGATCAAAAAGCACGAGGGGGCTTTTTTGCCTACTGCCCGCATAATCTCAACCTAACCCTAACCCTAATCTCCTAGTCAAACATATATATTCACTAGCTTAAAACTTAAACCTAATCTTAAAGTTTAGATGGGGTATACACCCCCACAAACCCTACTAAAGTTTAGATGGGGTACACACCCCCACAAACCCTATTAAAGTTTAGATGGGGTACACACCCCCACAAACCCTACTAAAGTTTAGATGGGGTACACACCCCCATAAATCCTACTAAAGTTTAGATGGGGTACACACCCCCACAAACCCTATTCACTCCCCGATTAACCCTGGCTTTAGCCCCACAAACCCAAAGCACATCCTGATTGACCCTTGCTAAACTCCCATAGACAGTGTCCCGTGTCAAGAGGGGTAATTTCAACAGGAATAAGTGTTGGGTCTGATTGGTGAAGGCGTCGGCCAGTTTAAATATATCCACTAGCCTAAAATTTAAACCTAATCCTAAGGTCCAAAAGGGGCATACACCCCCACAAACCCTAGGAACTCTGGCTTCAGCCGTACAAACCTAAAGCACACCCTGACTGATCAACAGGGATAAGTGTTGGGCCTGGTTGGTAAAGGCGTGGGCCAGTTTAAAGTGGCAGGATCGTGTGAAACTGAATCTCTGGTGGCGAGATCAGAAAGCACAAGAGGGCTGAATTGCCCACTGCCTGTATGGTTTAAAATTTAAACCTAATCCAGGTGGGGTGCACATCCCCATAAATTTTAGGCACTTCCCGATTAACTCTGGTTTTAGCCCCACAAACCCAAAGCACACCCTGATTGACCCTTGTTAAATCCCCATAGACTTAGTGCTCCGGGTCGAGAGGGGTAAATTTCAACAGGGATGAGTGTTGGACTTGGTTAGTGAAGGCGTCGGTCATTTTGAAGTGGCAGGGTCGTGTGAAACTGAATCTCAAGTGGCAAGATCAGAAAGCACAAGAGGGCTGAATTGCCCACTGCCCGCATAATTTCACCCTAACTTAGTAAATTCCCATAAATTGGATATTCTGTGTTAAGAGGGGCAAGTTTCAATAAAGGCAAGTGGTGGACCTGGTTAATGAAGGCGTGGGCCAGTTCAAAGTGGCAGGGTCACGTGAAATTGAATCTCAAGTGGCGAGATCAAAAAACACGAGGGGGCTTTTTTGCCCACTGCCCGCATAATCTCAACCTAACCCTAACCCTAACCCTAACCCTAACTTCTAACCCCTAACCCTAACCCTAACCCTAACCCTAACCCTAAACCCTAACCCTAAACCCTAACCCTAACCCTAACCCTAACCCTAACCCTAACCCTAACCCTAAACCCTAACCCTAACCCTAACCCTAACCCTAACCCTAACCCTAACCCTAACCCTAACCCTAACCCTAACCCTAACCCTAACCCTAACCCTAACCCTAACCCTAACCCTAACCCTAACCCTAACCCTAACCCTAACCCTAACCCTACGGAGGAACCCTCAGCTAGGGAGACCGGACGAGGCCTTGCTAGAACTCCTTCACCTCAGCCTGACTAAAAATGACTTTGAATTCGATGGTAAATTCTACCTACAAGTCAAGGGCACAGCAATGGGAAAGAAGTTTGCTCCAGCCTATGCCAATATATACATGGCTGGGTGGGAGGAAACAGTCTATCCAGAGTGCCCTAAAAAACCCATGTGTCTCTATAGATACCTGGATGACATCTGGGGAGTGTGGACACACTCAGAGGGGGAATTAGAGGAATTTATTCAAATCCTAAACACTCATCACCCATCCATTAAGGTTAAAGCTATAACAGATAAGGAGAAGATTGACTTCCTGGACACCACAGTGTTTAAACTAGCACCAGAAAGTGGCAACCGAAAACTAGCTACCAAGGTATTCTTTAAAACCACAGACACACACACCCTCCTACACACAGGGAGTCACCATCCCAAACACACCTTCAGAGGCATTGTCAAGGGACAGCTGACCCGCTTTCACCGCATTTGCACTAGGCCGGAGGACTTCCACCAGGCCACAACCATCCTCTTCTCTGCTCTTAGACACAGGGGCTACAGCAGAAGGAGACTTAGGCACATTAAATCTGACTTTCTGAAAAGTATCACAAATCCCCGACCACAGAACATCACAACACCGAAACTACCCTTGATAACGGGATACAGTGGGATGGCAGTGAATATTCACAGGATGGTCAAAACACGCTTTGAGCAACTGAAAACGGAAGTGGGGACACTGGGACAATACACCATTGTCTCAGCCTTCAAAAGGGGTAGGAATCTGAAAGACATACTAGTCAGTACCAAAGTACGAGCAGCGCCAAACTGTGAGGTGGGAAACTGCAGGGCATGCATATACCTGAGAATTTCAAAAAGCATACACAACAGAGCCACAGGAAAGTGGGCCGAGATAGAGCAGAGGATAACTTGTGAACAAAAGAATGTAGTATATGCCATCCTGTGCACAGAATGCCATATTATATACATCGGGGAGACGGGCAACAGCTTGAGAACCAGACTCACGGGACACCTCAGTAACATCAGAAGGGGAAACCAAAACAGACCAGTTAGCAGGCACTTCCAGGAGCATGGGACGTACCCCTTAAAAATATTAGGCCTGGAAACTAACATAAACTGGTCAAACGCCCAAAGAAAACTAGCAGAGAGGAGATGGATTGAAACACTGCATACTTATTCTCCGTACGGCCTAAATGAGGCCTAAAAAGCTAGGCTGCCCTGAAACTAACATCTTCACAACCCGTAAATACGGATGCTCTTCTCGCCAGGGGGCTAAACTCACCCCACACCACCAGTTATATACCCTTTAAAATAGCATTACCCTCAGAATTACATGCCTTTCATTGTCTGGTCCAGGGGAAATACACAAACCAAGCCTGATCAGCTTTGGTGGGGCCACTTCGGGGAGGGTGTATGATGACTAAAGGCCCGAAACACCTGATGATCCGTGGGTGCATCACTGACGATGTGTCCCACTGCACACCCGGTTCGTTGAACCAAGTGGGACCGGACCACGACAATGAAAGGTATGGACCAGATTAACCGGACTTCCCTATATAAGCCTAGCCTCCAATACCAGCTCATACTCAAAACTCGGCAGCCTAACCTCTCCCAGCCAAACATATACATCCACCAGGCCTACACTCAAACCTAATCCTAAAGTCCAAAAGGGGCACACACACCCCCACAAACCCTAGACACTTCCTGATTAGCCCGGGCTTCAGCCCCACAAACCCTAAGCACACCCCGATTAACCCTTGCTAAACCCCCACAAACCGATATGTACATCCACCGGTCCAACACTCAAACCTAATCCTAAAGTCCAAAAGGGGCACACACCCCCACAAACCCTAGGCACTTCCCGATTAGCCCTGGCTTCAGCCCCACAAACCCTAAACACACCCCGATTAACCCTTGCTCTCCCAGCCAAACATATACATCCACCAGGCCTACACTCAAACCTAATCCTAAAGTCCAAAAGGGGCACACACCCCCACAAACCCTAGGCACTTCCCGATTAGCCCTGGCTTCAGCCCCACAAACCCTAAACACACCCCGATTAACCCTTGCTCTCCCAGCCAAACATATACATCCACCAGGCCTACACTCAAACCTAATCCTAAAGTCCAAAAGGGGCACACACACCCCCACAAACCCTAAGTATACCCTGATTAATACTGGTTTAAATCCCCATAAACTGGATATTCTGTGTTAAGAGGGGCAAGTTTCAATAAAGGCAAGTGTTGGACCTGGTTAATGAAGGCGTGGGCCAGTTCAAAGTGGCAGGGTCGCGTGAAATTGAATCTCAAGTGGCGAGATCAAAAAGCACGAGGGGGCTTTTTTGCCTACTGCCCGCATAATCTCAACCTAACCTTACAGTGACACGCCCTTCATTTTCCAGTCCTACGAAAGGCCAATAGGAAAGCCCAGAGATTTAAACCCAAATGGAAACAAAAGGACAATTAGTAGACAATTACCTTTAAGAGCTGAACAAACAAGGCGGCCAGGTATCCTAGCAACAGATAGGGTCTGCTGCAGGGAAGTGGACAGACGGGGTTTAGAACACAATGCTGAGGAGCAGCCCTGGGACGGGGACGTTTTAACCGGACAGCACCGCGGTTTTTCCAAACACCGCTCGGGAGGCCAGGGTGACGGGTGTAACTGGATTTGGTCTTCTAGTCGGGAATCACGCTTTATTAAAGGCAATTCGCTGGAGTCAAAATCAGTGACCCAAGACGCAAAACAAGCGGTAAGAACATTGTCTTACTTTAACGATGTGGAGGAGTAATTGGAGAGAGAGAAGCGGGAGGAATTGGAGAGAGAGAAACCTAACACGTGGGCGAGTGACTGGCCGGAACCCCGGTATCCCGAGGGATTCCTTCTCAACCACGGTTAGATTACTTTATAAAATGGTCCGGACTCTTCATCACATGAACATTTTGGAAAAGCAGATCCAACCACCGAGGGGGATCATTAAGCTAGCCCACAGACTAACCAAATTTGTTAAACCTGCGAACCCTTCGCAAGAAACGCTTGGTAGAATTGCTGCGAATGCGGACGGTTGGGCTAAAGAAACAAGACGAATTTTAATTGGGCATTACCGGAGTAGCCTGCAAGAATTGGAACTAAAACTTATTGAGTCAAATTTGACTGATCGCCTACAAGAAGCGGTCACCAAAGCTGTAATCTGGAACAAACGAAAATTAAAAGACAAATTTCAAATCAAATTGGAGATGGTCCAGAAACATATTTTCGATCTGGTCTCGGGACCTGGGCCGGAACGGCAGGTCGCGGCGGTTCGGACCGACGGGGGGCCCCAGGCCTTCCCACTGACCGCGGAGACCGCATCCCAAGGGCAGGAGGGGAACGGACCCTCGACCTCCAGGGACGGTTTCTGGGTTAACCAGGACCGGGCCCAAGTCACACCCGAGCCCCGGGGAAAGACCGCCCGGACTGTACCTTGTCCGTCGGTACTGGGTAAAGCGAACCGGAGCCCAGTGATTGTACTGCGGGACGTTTTGGGATGGACACGCATGCAGCGCAACAGGCGCAGTGGCAGTTCCGACACGGTCCACCCGAGGGCGCTGGAGCTGGTTAACAGTGGCAGTACCGACACGGTCCACCCGAGGGCGCTGGAGCTGGTTAACCCTCGTGACGCCGATGCAGCCCTACTGCCCCCACCGCGGAGACGGAGAAGGGGCCGAGGGCACCCCTCCCCACCCACGAGCCCCTCTGAGAGGACGCAATCCAACCTAGCAACGCAGGAGTCCCAGCCTGCCACCCCCACGACTTCCCCGACCCAGGACTCCGGGGAATCGGCACCCCACCCCACACCCGTACGAATGGAAGGACGGACAAGGGGAGCCACCCCAGCCCGAGAGCCGCAGGACAGCGGACGGACGAGGGGACAGGTACGCCTCCGTTGCAACAGCCAAGGTTGTCGAATAACTAGGCATCCTAACTCTAAACAGAAAAATTTAAATTGGGAACTGAGGCCCCTTAAACCTATACTGTTTATAGGGGACTCTAACATTTCCAGGATCAAAAGATGCCCTAATAAGGATATTCAATTGGACAGCTTTCCGGGGGCCAAATTCATCCATGCCACTGCTGTCCTTGACAAGTTAGAGCCACAGCCAGAAATTAAGAAGGTCATCCTTTCTTTCGGAATAAACAACAGGTCCCATAAACTAACAACAGCTGCTAAACAGCTTCAACAACTACTGAGGATGGCCAGCATTAAATTTCCCCATGCCAGTATCTGGGTGCCGGAATTAAACTTTAGCCACAGCTTGACAGAGGCAGAACAAGCAACCCTGGGCCAACTAAACAAGGTTATTAGAACTAAGAATCATATCCCTGCAATCCCGGCGAGACAGTTTAAGGTAGACACAGACCATATCCATTGGACAGAGAACACAGCCCAGACAATGGTCAAGAGGTGGATGCAGGCTTTAAACTAGAGTGGGGACAAAGCCAAGAGAGGCAGGGTCCACGACTGGGAGAGACCATCGTGAACCTCTCCCGTACATTCACCCCTACAGAAACCCAGCAAAAGGTTCTGAACAGGGGCCTGACTTTTGTACCGACTGCAAAGCTCCATAAGGAGCAGATTGAGAGGGACATGAACAAGTTCTATAGGAGACTGGTACTCGTTGACTATTTCGGTGAGTCAGAACGTAGAAAGACCCCTTTCACCCCTCCCTCGAACTGGATGCCCAAGAGAAGGTACAGGTCCGAAGCTATTTTAGAATTTAAGAGCACACTGGGTGAGATAATAGAGAGGGAGAGGGAAGTACAGGATAAGCCCAATCTAACCAGGAAGGAGAGAGCAGCCCTGACAGAACTGAGGGGAAACATGGACATTGTTATCAAACCAGCGGATGAAGGGAGCAGCATAGTTATCATGGACAAACAGCAATACCTATTTGAAGCACACAGACAATTAAACAACACAGAGCACTACACGAAACTAAAGGAACCCATATATTGGGAAACACACACAGAAATTGGGAACATTTTGCAAAAACTGGAAAGGACTGGGTACCTCAAAGGGAAGCAAGTAGAGTACCTGACTGGGATGCAGCCACGGGCGAGAAAGTTTTATATCCTTCCCAAAATACACAAGAACCCAGACTCGTGGACTGTTCCGGGGGAAATTCCACCCGGTAGGCCCATCGTGTCAGACTGCAGCAGTGAGTCATACGGGATAGCGGAGTTCATTGATGCCTGCCTTAATCCACTCTCACAGAAACACCCCAGCTACATCAAGGACACGTATCACTTTGTCCGGATAGTCAATTCCATGTCAGTGCCCCCTGGGGCCATACTCTTCACCATGGACATCGAAAGCCTGTACACCAATATTGAAACGGACAGGGGTATAGAGGCAGTGAGGGACATCCTACGGAGGAACCCTCAGCTAGGGAGACCGGACGAGGCCTTGCTAGAACTCCTTCACCTCAGCCTGACTAAAAATGACTTTGAATTCGATGGTAAATTCTACCTACAAGTCAAGGGCACAGCAATGGGAAAGAAGTTTGCTCCAGCCTATGCCAATATATACATGGCTGGGTGGGAGGAAACAGTCTATCCAGAGTGCCCTAAAAAACCCATGTGTCTCTATAGATACCTGGATGACATCTGGGGAGTGTGGACACACTCAGAGGGGGAATTAGAGGAATTTATTCAAATCCTAAACACTCATCACCCATCCATTAAGGTTAAAGCTATAACAGATAAGGAGAAGATTGACTTCCTGGACACCACAGTGTTTAAACTAGCACCAGAAAGTGGCAACCGAAAACTAGCTACCAAGGTATTCTTTAAAACCACAGACACACACACCCTCCTACACACAGGGAGTCACCATCCCAAACACACCTTCAGAGGCATTGTCAAGGGACAGCTGACCCGCTTTCACCGCATTTGCACTAGGCCGGAGGACTTCCACCAGGCCACAACCATCCTCTTCTCTGCTCTTAGACACAGGGGCTACAGCAGAAGGAGACTTAGGCACATTAAATCTGACTTTCTGAAAAGTATCACAAATCCCCGACCACAGAACATCACAACACCGAAACTACCCTTGATAACGGGATACAGTGGGATGGCAGTGAATATTCACAGGATGGTCAAAACACGCTTTGAGCAACTGAAAACGGAAGTGGGGACACTGGGACAATACACCATTGTCTCAGCCTTCAAAAGGGGTAGGAATCTGAAAGACATACTAGTCAGTACCAAAGTACGAGCAGCGCCAAACTGTGAGGTGGGAAACTGCAGGGCATGCATATACCTGAGAATTTCAAAAAGCATACACAACAGAGCCACAGGAAAGTGGGCCGAGATAGAGCAGAGGATAACTTGTGAACAAAAGAATGTAGTATATGCCATCCTGTGCACAGAATGCCATATTATATACATCGGGGAGACGGGCAACAGCTTGAGAACCAGACTCACGGGACACCTCAGTAACATCAGAAGGGGAAACCAAAACAGACCAGTTAGCAGGCACTT